>NC_064822.1:153474094-153777125 GCF_024166365.1 Elephas maximus indicus
GGGGTGTTGTTCTAAGGAAATACATTAATGCTTCAAGGAACTGCCTGAACATGGTCAATCTGAAATGATTTAACAATGAAATCCAGAGATTTTTGTTACTTTCCTGGCAAGATTTGGACTCCAAACAAAAACTAACATTTTAAATAATATGGGGGCAAATACAGTCACTTGAATGCTTATCACTTTATTACTGCAATTATAAATGGTAATACTTTAAATTAGTCCTTGACATTGATTTGTATGTTTAAATTAGTCCTTAAATATGCCTTTTGCCTTTTGCTCTGTGGCTCACGCTTTAAGAAATGCCATGATAATTAGCGCGGAGTTGTGTTGCATGAGGCATCCTGTATTACTTTCCTGAATATATTTACGTGGGGCAATTATCATGCCTCTGGCTCATACTTTTCTATTCAACTTTTCTGCTGGGAGGCAGTGAAAAGCCTTTGCTGATTTTCAAGGCAGTCTTTCAGTTTATCCTCTGTCAAAGTCAGTCGCTGCTCCAAGATTGAAACGGTCTGTAAAAAGGAGGAGAAGATCATCAATATTGGGTAGCGCCAATGACGATAATCGTTGCATAGGAGGTCCTTCTTAGAAATAACTGGAACACCTATGCTTTTGCCAAGTGGTTGGCTCAGAAATGAGCCCCATAACTTGCTATGCTTCTGTGCCCCAGACCCTACCACAGGGCAAAGCACTGCTGAGCAGTTTGAGGAAGAGAAAAAAATGGACACATGTGAGGAGAAAGGGCTCTACAGACAATTCTTATGCCCAATCTTCTAAGGCATCAGTGCCGGAGAAGAGACCACATGTGGCATTCTCAGTGGTGCCATAAACTGCATTGTAGAGTGGCGGCAAAATGCCACATGTCAGGCCCAGGTGCTACTTAAATGCCAGCACTGGTCATTCTGTAATAATCCCATTCATGGTAGACCAGACAGCTGGATAACTAGTTTACTTTGAAGAAATCATAACGATTGCTACAGTTCCCTGAACCAGAGGATGACAGTAACACCTCATAGGGTTATTTGGAGGACTGAATGAGATAATCCATGTAAAACATTAAATTTCTGTAAATTGGCAACTAGATCCAGTGGCCTGATGAGACTCAGATTAGATCCCTTGATAAAAGAATAGGCTGTCATGTACCTGTTCATTAGGAGGCACATTAATAACGTTTGGTCATTTCTTTTTGTGATGTTAGTAACTATTCAATGCATAGATCTATTAATTCTTAGGATTACAAATGATGATATTCTAATTCTACAATTTTTTTTTTCCATATATTAGTTGGGGTAATGTATAAGAGATATTTCCCTATCTACTATTTGGTTTTTCAGTGGTACACAGTTCAGTGGAACTGGTTAGTTATTTTAGTTACCAAGTTTCAAGATAATGAGTTAGTTCCCTATCATCCTCTGAAGCTGTCACGAAGGTGAAAGAATAGGAATGAAAAGACTGATTTGG
This sequence comes from Elephas maximus indicus, assembly GCF_024166365.1. NCBI lineage: Eukaryota > Metazoa > Chordata > Mammalia > Proboscidea > Elephantidae > Elephas > Elephas maximus. The sequence continues at coordinate 153,475,559 of NC_064822.1, forward strand.
GAGAGACCCTGATGAGGACCCAGCATCAAACATGACATTTTAGGTGAGGAAGTCATGCCAATATAAGAAACAAGAAACAAGCCAACAAAACTGAATTTGACCATGAAGTCAAGAGGTAAACTGCCTTTAAAGGAAGGAAATGTGTAATAAATACAGAGACAGTCACCTCCAGCACAACGCTGAGAAGAGAAATTTGTTAAGTTTAATATGACTTCCAGTGAACACACCTTATGTGACTCTGAGTTTTTGAAAGGCTCTTTCTTACAACCTGTCAGAACTCCAAATCCACCTACATGCCACTTAACTCCAAAGGCCTTGAGAAGTAATCACCGGAATAAAAACACTCACTTAACTAGCACTTTAAACCTTGGCTGCAAAAAAGAATCATTGGGAATGCTTAAGAAACTGATGCCAGGACCTTACCCCAAACCAATGGACATGGATCCTCTGGAGGTGAACACTAGGCATCTGTAAGTTTCTTAACTGCCAGGTGATTATAAGGCACAGCCAGCACTGAGAACTGAGTTAGGCATTTCTATGCAGGAGCTATTCTGACTTGAAGTATTCATTCTGAACAAGCAATTGTATCTCTCTAGTTCACATCTTAACCTCTCTTTCTGTATAATTTGTGACAATGTCTACTCTGACAAATATCAATATCCTCATTCTGCACATTAAAGAGGAACAATAAAAGACTTGTTCAAAGGACACACTGAATCAGCAGAGCTGGAAATGAAACCTTAGGTGTATCCATTTCAATATACCACTTCCCATAAACTACATCTATAGTGGCCAAGAGCAGGAAGACCTTTGGTATATTATTTAAAATCCACTGTATTCCTTCTTTGCAAAGGTAAATTGGCCTCAAAGGACTGGGCAATATTCTAAAATGGGAAAGCAAAACCATAATCACTGGCAGAACACAGCATCATGAATTCTGAAGATGTATTCTCTTGAATTTAAAACACCTGCTGAATGATTAATTCTCACAATAGAAAAAAGAAGTGAAGTAAGAAGCTTTGGAATAAGGGAAGCTATATATTGGACAGTGAGAATATCTTCAGAGTGAAGAACCATCAGCATTAGAGATATTTCACAGTAACCAGACATTTTTCTTCAGGCCCTAAATACCTCTTTTAGAATGACCTAACCTTCTGAACATACCGAATCAAAAATTCCCAGGGATATGAACACACATTTCACTAAAGAAGATATTCAGGCAGCAAACAGATACATGAGAAAATGCTCCCGATCATTAGCCATTAGAGAAATGCAAATTAAAACTACGATGAGATTCCATCTCACACCAACTAGACTGGCATTAATCCAAAAAACACAAAATAATAAATGTTGGAGAGGCTGCGGAGAGATTGGAACTCTCATACACTGCTGGTGGGATTGTAAAATGGTACAACCACTTTGGAAATCCATCTGGCATTATCTTAAACAGTTAGAAATAGAACTACCATACAACCCAGAAATCCCACTCCTCGGAATATACCCTAGAGATACAAGAGCCTTCACACAAACAGATATATGCACACCCATGTTTATTGCAGCTCTGTGTACAATAGCAAAAAGCTGGAAGCAACCAAGATGTCCGTCAACGGATGAATGGGTAAATAAATTGTGGTATATTCACACGATGGAATACTACGCATCGATAAAGAACAGTGACGAATCTCTGAAACATTTCATAACATGGAGGAATCTGGAAGGCATTATGCTGAGCGAAATGAGTCAGAGGCAAAAGGACAAATATTGTATAAGACCACTATTATAAGATCTTGAGAAATAGAAAAAACGGAGAAGAACACATACTTTTGTGGTTACAAAGCGGGGAGGGAGGGAGGGAGGGAGGGAGAGGGCTTTTTATTGATCAATCTGTAGATAAGAACTGCTTTGGGTGAAGGGAAAGACAACACTCAATACAAGGAAGGTCAGCCTAATTGGACTGGACTAAAAGCAAAGAGGTTTCTGGGATAAAATGAAAGCTTCAAAGGTCAGCGGAGCAGGGGCTGGGGTCTGGGGAACTTGGTTTGAGGGGACTTCTAAGACAATGGGCAAAATAATTCTATTATGAAAACATTCTGCATCCCACTTTGAATTGTGGTGCCTGGGGTCCTAAATGCCAAGAAGCAAACATCTAAGATACATCAATTGGTCTCAACCCACCTGGAGCAAAGGCAAAGGAAGAACACCAAGGTCACACGACAACTAAGAACCCAAGAGACAGAAAGGGCCACATGAACCAGAGACCTACATTATCCTGAGACCAGAAGAACTAGTTGGTGCCCAGCCACAATCGATGTCTGCCCTGTCAGGGAGCACAACAGACAACTCCTGAGGGAGCAGGAGACCAATGGGATACAGACCCCAAATTCTCATAAAAAGACCATACCTAATGGTATGACTGCGACTAGAGGAATCCCAGAGACAATGCTCCCCAGAACTTCTAATGGCACAGGACAGGAACCATCCCCGAAGACAAATCATCAGGCATGAAAAGGACTGGTCCAGTGCAGGGGAGAGAGATGCTGATGAAGAGTGAGCTAATTAAATCAGGTGGACACTGGAGAGTGTGTTGGCAACTCTTGACTGGAGGGGGGATGGGAAGATAGAGAGAGAGGGAAGATGGCAAAATTGGCACGAAACGAGAGACTGAAAGGGCTGACTCAATAGGGGGAGAGCAAGTGGGAGAAGGGAGTAAGATGTATGTAAACCTACATGTGACAGACTGATTGGAATGGTAAATGTTCACTTGAAGCTTAATAAAAATTAATTAAAAAAAAAAAAAATCCCCAGGGAAAAGTATGACTGCCCAGAACCAAATACATTTCTAGCATGAAGTATCACCACTGTTCATAGCTCATATTACTGCCTTCTGGCCCTGGGAAGACAGAGACAGCACAAGATGTACATGCGTGTGTGCGTGTGTGTAAGCTCACACATGTGAGTGAACTGACTCTAGACTCACCTCCACAAGATCTTGCTAGAGCAGCTCAGCAGAGCTTATTTTGGCATATGGATTATCACCTTGAACTTGCCTTGCTAAGGAAAAATCTCCCCCGCTCTGTTAAGTCTGCAACCTGCTGTATCCCAGGGATGTTTTGTATTTCTTACCACCCAGTACAAAGCATGCCAGCCCACCTGTGTCAGAACATTGAGCTGTTCCATAATATGTTCTAAAGCATCAGTCACAGCCAGCGGTATGCTTCTTTGGCTCTCGTAGGGTGGGTCACTCATGTCTTCTGTTTTCTTTTTCAGGGCTGCTGGTGAACAGTCTGACACTAATGAAGGGTTCAAGAAATATCCGCTGATCTCTTCACTCTTTTCTGGCAGAGTTCTACCAGAGGTGTCTGTTGTCTTTAACATTATAGAAAAGATATGAAGAATTATACTTTGCAAGCTTTAAAATTATATGTAAAAGTTTTCAGTGCTCCTTTTCTAAAAAGCATAGCTTTACCTTTAAATCGTCCATCCTCAACTATAGCAAATTATGGAAATTACAAGAAGGAAAAAAAGCTCACAGTGAATAGAGAAAATTTATAATTTCCTTGGTTTTTTAAAAAAATTAAATACACTTTACATATATCTGTCTAAGAGATCAAGTATTCTACCATTAAAAAATTTTGTTAAATGCACTTCGTTTAAAAACAAACATACGACAATAAAGAATCTGAAGATAACAATAAAAAAATCCACATATAATAGCATTGAAAATATACACATGCAAAAGAATGAAATTGAGTCTTTACCTCACATCATGTACAAACTTACCTCAAAATGGACTACAGGCATAAATATAAGAGCTACAACTACAAAACTCTCAGAAAACATAGCAGTAAATCTTTCTGTCTTAGTTATCTAGTGCTGCTATAATAGAAATACCACAAGTGGACGTCTTTAACAAACAGAAATTTATTCTCTCACAGTTTAGCAGACTAGAAGTCCAAATTTGGGGTGCCAGCTCCAGGGAAAGATTGATGACAACGGTCTTCCTCCAGAGCCAACAGAGAGAAAAAGCCTTCCCCTGGAGCTGGCACACTGAATTCAGACTTCTGGCCTCCTAAACTGTGAGAGAATAAATTTCTGTTTGTTAAAGCCATCCACTTATGATATTTCTGTTATAGCAGCACTAGATAGCTAAGAATTTGGTACCAGGAGCGGGGTGCTGCTCTAAGAGATACCTACAATGTGGAAGTGGTTTTGAAATTGAGTAATAAGAAGAGGCTGGAAGAGTTTTAAAGTGCCTAATAGTAAAAGAGAATGGGAATTCCAGAACACTTAATTGTGCTACATGGATCAGGAGGCAGTCGTTCAAACAGAATAAGGAGATACTGCATGGTTTAAAATCAGGAAAGGTGTGTTTCAGGGTTATATACTTTCACCATATTTATTCAATCTATATGCTGAGCAAATAATTCCAGAAGCTGAACTACATGAAGAAGAATGGGCATCAAGATTGGAGGAAGACTCATTAACAACCTGCGTTATGCAAATGACACAACCTTGCTTGGTGAAAGTGAAGATGACTTGAAGCATATACTGATGAAGATCAAAGACTACATACTTCAGTATGGATTACACTTCAACATAAAACAAAAATCCACAAAACTGGACCAATAAGCAACATCATGATAAATGGAGAAAATACTGAAGTTGCCAAGGACTTCATTTTACTTGGATCCACAATCAATGCCCACGGAAGCTGCAATCAAGAAATCAAACAATACATTGCATTGGGCAAATCTGCTGCAAAAGACCTCTTTAAAGTGTTAAAAAGCAAAGATGTCACTTTAAGGACTAAGGTGTGCCTGAGCCAAGCTATGGTGTTTTCAGTTGCCTCATATGCCTGTGAAAGCTGAACAATGAATAAGGAATGCCATAGAAGAATTGATGTCTTTGGATTATCATGTTGGTGAAGAATACTGAATATATCATGGACTGCCAGAAGAACAAACAAGTCTGTCTTGGAAGAAATACAGTCAGAGCGTTCCTTGGAAGTGAGGATGGCAAGACTTCATCGCACATGCTTTGGACATGTTATCAGGAGGGACCAGGCCCTCCAGAAGGACATTATGCTTGGTAAAGTAGAGGGTCACTGAAAAAGAGGAAGACCCTCAATGAGATGGTTAGACATAGTGGCTGCAACAATGGGCTCAGGCATAACAATGATTGTGAGGATGGTACAGGACCAGGCAGTGTTTTATTTTGTTGTACAGGGTTGCTATAAGCCAGAACAGATCCAACGGTACCTAACAACAGTAAAAGCCTAGATTGCCTTGAAGAGACTGTTGGTGAAATTATGGACATCAAACACAATTCTGATGAGGGCTAAGAAGGAAGGAAGGAGAGCTATAACACCGGAGATGGCGCAGGTGGCGAGACGCAGCTGCAGAGAAAAAGCAGCAGCAGAACAAGAGACCAGTGCTAGATACTTAGGAGGTGACCCACAGAGCAAGACAGCTGAGTGCCTTCAGGCAGAAGGCTTCTTGGAGGAGTGGGGGTGCCTCTAGGCACTTATCGGTGGAGCTAGGCTGGCCGACCCACGGAGCGACAGAGCTGAGTGCTTCCAGCCATGGTTTTCTGGCAGAATGTGGTGCCTCCAGGCACTTATTGGTAGAGCTAAAGAGCTTTGCAACACTTGCCCAGGTAGTGCAGAGGCAAGGCAGGCCCAAGGGGCCCAAGGGACCAAGAGGCCAAGGAATCAGGAAGAAGAAGCTGAAGAGACAAGGGGCATGGGAAGCAGAGCTGCCTCAGTCTCAAAGGGTGGGGCCATGATCTCTGGGCTCTTAAAGGGTGAGGCTGCAGTTTTCTAGTTTTCAAAGAGTGAGATCTTCATCAACTTATTTCTGGAGTGTGCGCTTGCCTTTTGCTAGTGCCAGCAGGAAGGGGCTGGATCCGCTGCCCAAAGCTGAAGGGGCAGAGCTGCTATGCCCAAGGAGTAGAAGGATAGGGCCTGCCGGGGCTGAGGGGGTGGGGTCACCACTCAGATGAATAGGACCTCCCTCAGCCAGGGGGAGCAGAGTTGCTGTTCCAGGGGCCTGAAAGCGAGGCCATTGCCTAAATGGTCTCAGAGAACAGAGGATTATTTTCAAGACTTGAGAGCTAATGTAATGAGTTCTTTTGACTTTCTTGTGCCTATTATCCCTTCTTTTCCTCCAATTTCTCCCATTCGTAATGAAAATGTCTCCCTTGTGCCTGTTCCACCATTGTACTTTGGAAGCAGATAACCTGTATTCTAGATTTCACAGATGAAGAGGAATTTTGCTCCAGGATGGAATTTGGACTTGATTTAAGACTTTTAGGGTGATATGATGGGGTGCATGTGTTTTACATGTGTCAAGGACATAAATTTTGGAGGACCGAAAGGTGGAATGTTATGGATTGAATTGTGTCCCCCCAAAATATGTGTCAACCTGGCTAGGCCATGGTTCTCAGTATTGTGTCGCTATCCTCCATTTTCTGATCTTATGTAATTATCCTATATGCTAGAAATCTTAACCTCTGTGATGTTAATGAAGCAGGATTAGAGGCAATTATGTTAATGAGGCAGGACTCAGTCTACAAGATTAGGTTGTATCTTGAGTCAAACTCTTTTGAGACATGAAAGAGAGAAATGAGCAGAGAGGAGAGGGACCTCATTACCACCAACCAAGAATAACCAGGAGTGGAGCACATCCTTTGGACCCAGGGTCCCTGAGCTGAGAAGCTCTTAAACCAGGGGGAAAACTTATGACAAGGACTTCCCCCCAGAGCTGACAGAGAAAGAAAGCCTTCTGCTGGAGCTGGCACTCTGAATTTGGACTTCTAGCTTCCTAAACTGTGAGAGAATAAACTTCCGTTTGTTAAAGCCATCTATGTGTGGTATTTCTGTTATAGCAGCACTAGATAACTAAGACACTCTGTAACCTTGGATTTTGCAATTGTTTCTTAGATATGACACCAAAAGCATGTGCAATGAAAGAAAAACAGATAAACTTTATCAGAATTTAAATCTTTTTTGCTTCTAAGGACACTATCAAGAAATAAAAAGATAATGCAGAGAATAGGAGAGAATATTTGCAAATCATATATCTGACAGGTACCTACATTTAGAATAGATTAAAAAATTGCAACTCACTAAAAAGACAAATAACTCAATTTAAAAAATGGTCAAAGAATTTGAATGGATATTTCTCCAAAGAAAATATACAAATGGCCAATAAGCCCATGAAAAGATGTTCAACATCATAAATCATCAGGGAAATGCAGGTCAAAACCACACACAAACACACAAACAATTTTATGCCCACTGGAATGGCCATAATTAAAAAGACAGACAATAACAAGTGTTGGTGAGTATATGAAGGAATTGGAACCCTCATGCATTGCAGATGGAGTTGTAAAATGGTGCAGCCACTTTGGAAAAGTTTGGCAGTTCCTCATAATGTTAAACATAAAGTTACCACATAACTCAGGAATTCTAGTTCTAGGTATATACCCAAGAGAATTGAAAGTGTACATCCAAACAAAACTTCTACACTAATGTTCATGGCAGAAATATTCATAATCGCCAAAAAGTAGAAACAACCTAAATGTCCACCAACTGAGAAATGGGTAAACAAAATGTGCTGTATCCATACATTGGCATATTATTGGCCCACAAAAAGGAATGAAGTATTGATACAGGCTATAATATGGATGAAACTTAAAAACATTATGCAAAACCAGACACAAAAGGCCACATATTGTATGATTTCATTTACTTGAAATGTCCAGAATAGGCAAATCTATAGAGACAGACTCTAGACTAGTGGTTGCCAGGGCCTAGAAGGAGGGGCGAATGGGTAGAGATTGTTAATAGGTATTGGGGGGCAAAAATGTTCTAAAATTCTTTTGAGGTGGTTTATATTCTAAAATTAGATAGTAGTGACAGTTGTATAACTCTGGGAAATATAAAACCCACTAAATTACATATTTTTAAAGGGTGGAGTTTGTGGTATGGGAATTATATCTCATTACAGCTCCTATTAAAACAAACAAAAACCCAAAGAAATATATTTTATAATTAAAAAAAATTTAAATCAATTTTACATTTCTGATTATTAGCTTGAGACATGAGCATTCTTGACAGGGGTTACCTAAAACATGGACAATATGCATCTAATGATGATGATAATGATACTAATAATGATGACAATTAGCACAGATAGAGTTTACTGTGTGCTTGGCACTGTTTTAAGTGCTTTATACATATTAACTAATACAATAACCCTATAAGGTAGGTTCTACTATTTTCCCCATTTTAGGAATGAGGAAAAAGACCTGATGAGGTTAAATAACTTACTGAAGGCCACACAGTGAGGAAAAGTGTATGAAATATAACCAATCATAAATCTGAGAGGCCAAAGCACTCTGAGCACTATAACTTTGGGATTAAAGACAATTGTTCTCCATGATCCTTCCAATCATTTTTTAGGAAGATGAAAACTTTCAAGTTTCCTTCTGCCATAATCCTACTAACTTACCATTTGCTAAAAAAATAACAAAAAGCTTATTTTTAAAAAATATGTATTAAAAAAATCAGTATTCCTACCTTGATAAATACATCTGCTCAGGGTCTTTTCATTTGTTCATGCAACTAATATTTCTGGAGCCTACCCTGCGCCAAGCACTATTCTAAATGGTGAGAATTCAGCAAAGGACAACATGGTCCAAGGCCCTGCCCTGCCCTCTTGGAGCTCACATTTTGGTGCCGGCAGTCATTGGAGGAACTCTTCTACTTTTTCCCCTCAGGGGTTTAGGAACTTATATTTTTGTTTTATTGTCTAGTAGGCTACATTTATCTTGAAAAACCACCCAAGTCTCTGAGGAGCTGGGCTCTACACCCCACATTTTTCATCTTTAGAATGTGCCTGACAATGTTAAAATGTGAACCTAAAATACCTGAATGAGAATGACTTTATATGGTAGGAGGCATTCATTAAAACTCCTGCCCACAAAACAAGCCCAGTCACTATCACTTTGAATTGCTCAACTTCCTGTGACCAAGAAAAGCTAAAATGTCCAGAAGCAGAACTCCAAGCAATCACATAACATGGAAGAACAAACTAACATAAAGGATTTTTAATGCTGTCAATATTCATAAGAATCTATGACCCTCCTATTCATGCTCTAAGCTAGGAAACTGGGAAAGCAACACATAGCACTTACCTACATGGGTCCCCAACTACTGAGCTGTTAACAAAGACTAAAAAGAAAGCAGTGTAAAAGGTGAGTACGGACTACACAAAGAATTCTCCAAGAAGCCCTGTCCCATGATCACAGACTGTGTTCCTGACCCTAGGCTGCCACATTACTCACTGGGACAATGCGTGGTGGCAATGCACAACCATCCTCATCCAAAAGAAATAATTCCTGCTCAAAAGACTGGTGATTTTTACCCTGCTTCTAAAAATTTTTTTTTTCTGCTGTGCCTCCATGGCCTTCCTGGTCCTGGCAGCACGGATGAGTACTTTTTTGACCTTCAAATCTCAGTTTAATCATCATGTCTTCAGAAAAGTAGCCCCTGACCACCCTACCTAAGCCGGACCCTCCACTTTCCAGCATGACATCCTGATGTTTTCCTCCATAACAGATCAGAGTTTGCATTCATACATGTGTTCCTTGTCTATTTCCCCTACTAGACTGCACACTACCTGCTCTTCTCACCACTGTATCCCCAGGACCTAGCAGAGTGCCCAGTTCTTAGCAGATCTGAATATTTTTTATTATGTTAACCACTCATATACAGGTTTTATTACTATTCTCAAAGATGGAAACCAACTTATCCATAACGAAGACAGTTTTTTACATGGGTCACAACATATGTACTTAAGTATGTACACACATGGCCACAAATATCACAAGTCATATCATAACAACAGCTACAGCTGTTCATGGGAAAAAGTCCCAGCCTAATTAACAAGCCAGTCATTAAACTCTGGGGGTTTGTAGTCAGGGTAGTTAATGAAGAAAGGGCAATAGAAAAATGGGTGAAGAAAAGATTTAAGACCATAGATAGCCCCAAGCTATAAAAGAGCTCCAATATAGTTTTAATTTTCTTGCTTGGGACTAGCAAAAAATATTATTACTATGTGACATATGAAGATAAACAAAAAAAAAAAAAGGAAAGGATATGGGAAGAGACAAGAAAAATGCTAGATCTCCATTCAGCAACATTAGCCACTTAACATGTCTGTCTTTCAAAGGTATTAAAATCTAAGTATTAGCAGATTCCTCCCTATCAGCCAGTCCTGCCTTTGTATCCTGTCTGTATAGGGAAAGAGTGGGATGCATGGCTTGGGGAAGTTTCAAAGCACTTATTTACAAAATTAAAACAACAAAAACAAACTAAAAAAAAAAAAAATCTTAGAAAAGAAAAAATATGTTGTGTAAGACTTTAGACTATTAGAAGTCCAGCAACTGAGATTTCAGTACCTGCTGCTCTCAATACATTGAGGTCCTCTCCTATTGCAAAGTTGCTAATACTCATTTTGTGAGCAAATGCTTACTAAGCACCTGCATTATGCTCAGCATTTACCAATGATAAATGTGAGCACAATGTGCTGTCTGTCCTCAAGGAGTCCATATTATGGTGAAAGAATTAAGACAAGGCAGGGCCTAGGCCTCCCACAGCGTCTGGCACATTGCAGGCATTGCTGAATGAGCAAGAAACACAAGCAGACAAATGGCTGTAAGACTGCAAAAAGGACAAACGCTTTGGTAGTTTATAAAAGGAGGAAATCACACCACATTTCCTTTTCTTATCTCTTCTATTGCTGACATTTGAAGTTCAGTTGGGGTAATGATCATCCATTCACAGATTCATTCAACAAATGAGAAGCTCCTATGGCAGGCATTAGAGCTACAGCATAGAACAAGTCAGACATGGCACTCCATGGAGCTGACACTCTCCAGGGAACCACTTTATCCAAGAGAATGGCAGGGCAATCAACACCCTCAAGTCCTCCTCTGGACAAGCTCTTGGCTGCCATCTCAGACTAGAAGCACAGGCTTACCAAGGGCTTAGCATGAATCTGAGGGGCTGAGGAATCCTTATCTCCACAGGTTAAAAGACCCACTTCCTACGCAACAGATAAACCAGAGAAAAAGGTAGAGTTAACTGATGCAAACTACCTTGAAAGTTTCTGAGAGCTAGACATAAAACATGTCACACCCTGGGGACAAATGACCCTTAACAGGTTGTTTAAATGCCATGATTAATTGTAAGGCATAAATCTTCACTTGTCACTTACATTAGAGAATAAATTATTTTAATACCTGAATAGAAAAGTGAAAGTTGTGGCACTGCCAAATAAGAATTTTTAGGAAATTAATCATCGAACTATATAATGAAAGTCCACACCTGTACTATTTATATAATTAACAAAGGAACATTCAGGATACTGTGGTGATCAATTACATACACATGTTCATATATTACATCTATTCCCCTTCCCCCTCTCCCCTTCTCTCCTCTGTCCACTACCCTCTCCACTCACGCACTGTCCAGGCTGGCAAGTCAGAATTAATCACTGGCTCCATTTCACTCCCCTGAGACATTTTTCCTGCCATTGGTGGAGCATTTATCACTTCTTGTTATATGTGTGATACTAGATTATGCCTTCCTCTTGAGGGTAGGAGCCATGACTTTATCATCTTTTTCCTCAGGTGCCTACCATAGTGTATAAACACAGCTAGGGCTCAGCACTAATTGAACTTAGTAATTCAATTGCCCATCCTGCATCAGCTGAGCCATCCACAAAAAATAAGTATTCATAACCAGCGTTTGCAGAAAAATATCCCCAAGTTAAGCCAATCCCATTCTCCGCTGAAGGCTTCTCAGAGGCGTAATGAGGAAGCAACGCAAATGTAACAACCTAACTGCGAATGGCTTTTTGATTTTATCCCCCAGAAGCATATTTGAGAGGTTCCCATGGAAAGGCGTAGAGATTTTCTGACAATACAGATGCAAAAATGTAGGCGTTTCATACGTAAAGCTAATAAGTCATCTGGACTTCAGATACCTCTGAAATAAATGGGTAAAAACAAGTCGGTTTTGGTTTAAAACTGACATTTCCAGTCTTGGTTCAATTCTGTAAGTGAAAAACAAAACAAACACAAGGCAAAAAAGGCTACTCAAAAGTGGCTTGATCTGCCTCCAGCCCAAGTGAGTTTCCCATCATTGAAGGTTCTAAAATAGACTCTGGATGGTCACTTGTCAGGGATATTGTGAGAAATATGCAAACAACAGATCAAAAAATTCAACTGAATGACCTTTAAAGTCCTTTCCATTCCTGACATTCTGAGATTTTTAAATCACCACACACACACACACACACACACACACACACACACACACACACGTATGAATAAAATGCCTGCCTGAAATAGACTAGGATAAAAAAAGCATAACAAAAAATCTTTTCCCTAGACAAAAAGGGAAGCAAATATTTGTTTTCTAAAGAAAGATCTTTTATTTTCAATGATAGCATGTAGGATAGGGGTTGGAAACTCCAATATTCTCTATATAGGACCTAAACCAGTAAAGACACATCATTCATTCAAACTATTTTATTTAGCATCTATGTGCTAGGCAAAACTCTAAGTGCCAGAGACACAGGAGTGCATTAGTTACAGCATTAGGGTTGTAACAAACTGTCACCATCCTAATGGCTTAAAATTCATTATCTTACAGTTCTGGATGTGAGAAACCCCAAATGGGTCATATTAGGCTAAAATCTAGGTGTCAACAGAGCTGCATTCCTTTTGGAGGCTCTAGGGGAGAATCTATTCCATGCCATTTCCAGCTTATACAGGCTGCCCACATTCCTTAGCTTGTGGCCACATCACTCCAATATCTGCTTCTGTTGTTACATCTCCTTCTTTAATTCTACCTTTCTCTTTCCCTTAGATGGATCCCTGTGATAACGCTGAGCCCACCTGGATAATGCCGAATAATCTTCCCATCTCAGGATCCTTAATTTAACATTTGCAAATGTAAGCAAACACATCCACAGATTCTGGGGATGAGAACACAGACACCTTTGTGAAGCCATTATTCAAGAAGTGAAGAAACAGAAAAGACCCTGCTATTACTCCAATGAGAAGGTAGAAAATAAATATACAGATATTTTATATAAATTCAGGTAGTGACAAGGGTTATGAAGAAAAATAAAGCCAAGTTAGGTGCTACATTAGAGAGGGTGATGAAGGAAAGCCTCTCTGACAAGGTAACATTTGAGCAGATACCCTAATGACAAGAGGCTGTCAGTCACGTGAATTTCTAAGGAAAGAATGTTCCAGGCAGAGGGAACATAAGTGCAAATAACCTGATACAAGAACATATTTGGAAAGCTAAGGAACAGTGAGAGGCTAGGGTGGTTGAAGTGGGGTGAGGGAGAGGGAAAGTGGTAGAAAATGAGACGAAGCCAGGGACCAAATCATGAGCGGCTTTTTAAGCCAGGGTAGAGACTGAGGTAGGAAGGTAATGGTCCAGAAGCCAAGTGAGGAAAGAATTTCAAGGAGGGAGTGATCACCAGAATCAACTGGTGCAGAGAGGCTGATTGAGATGTTGTAGATGCTGTTAGGTGCCATCGAGTTCGGTCTGACTCATAGTGACCCTATGCACAAGAGAATGAAACACTGTCTGATCCTGCACCATCCTCACAATTGTTGCTATATTTGAGCACATTGTTGCACAGTCACTGTGTCAATCCATCTCGTTGAGGGTCTTCCTTATTTTCATTGATCCTCTACTTTACCAAACATGATATCCTTCTCTAGGGACTAATCCTTCCTAATAACATGTCCAAAGCATGTAACACAAAGTCTCGCCATCCTCCCTTCTAACGAGCATTCTGGCTGTACTCCTTCCAAGACAGGTTTATTCACTCTTCTGTCCAGCACCATAATTATTCACTCTGCTTCACCAACACCATAATTCAAAGGCATCAATTCTTCTTGGGTCTTCTTTATTCACTGTCTACCTTTCACATGTATACAAGGCAACTGAAAATTCCATGGCTTGAGTCAGGTGCACCTTAGCCCTCAAGGTGACATCTTTAAAGAGGTCTTTTGCAGCAGATTTGCCCAATGTAATACGTCATTTGATTTCTTGACTGCTACTTCCATGGGCATTGATTATGGACCCAAGTAAAACGAAATCCTTGACGATTTCAATATTTCCTCTGTTTATCATGATGTTGCTTATTGGTCCAGTCCTGAAGATTTTTGTTTCACATTGAAGTGTAATCCATACTGAAGGCTGTAGTCTTTATCAGTATGTGCTTCAAGTCTTCTTCACTTTCAGCAAGCAAGGTTGTGTCACCTGCATCACACAGGTTGTTAATTAGTCTTCCTCCAATCCTGATGCCCCATTCTTTTTTTTCATATAGTTCACCTTCTTGGATTATCTGCTGAGGATACAGACTGAAAAAGTATGGAGAAAGATACGACCCTGGCGCACACCTTTCTTGATTTTAAACCACACAGGACCCCCTTGTGCTGTTCAAATGACTGCCTCTTGGCCTATGTACAGGTTCCACATGAGCCCAATTAAGTGTTCTGGAATTCTCATTCTTCACAAAGTTATCCATAATTTGTTATGATCCACACAGTCGAATGCCTTTGCATAGTCAATAAAACACAGGTAAACATCTTTCTAGTATTCTCTGCTTTCAGCCAACATCCATCTGACATCAGCAATGATATCCCTGGTTGCATGTCCTTTTCTGAATCTGGCTTGAATTTCTGGCAGTTCCCTGTTGACATACTGCTGTAACCATTTTTGAATTATCTTCTACAACATTTTACTTGTGTATGATATTAATGATTTTAAGATGAGTCACTGGGATCTCAACATGTGTGGTTTCAGTGGAATGGTGCAGACAAAATCTAGATTGAAGCAGGTTCAGGAGAGAAGAAAGCAAAGAAATGAAGACCGTGAACATAGATAACTCTTTTGAGAAGTTTTACTGTAAAGGGTAGCAGAGCAATAGGACAGAAGCTGGAAAGGTATGAGGGGCCAATAGTATTCATTTTTAAAGGTAATAAATATATTACAAATGCATGCTGATGGAAAAGGTCAAGTGCAAAGAGTTGATGGCACAGGACTGTGAGGGGATAACTACTCACTAATGGGTTGGCAGTGCGGAGAGAGCCCCTGGCACTTTGTATAAATAAATTTAAGGGAGACCAGTCAGTTTAGCTGTATACTAAAATTCAGCTGCTTGGGTATAGGCAAACACTGGGCAGAGAAATAGATTTCACCTAGGTTGGAGTTTTCCTGGGCGAGAACAACAGAGAGAGCTGGGGACATGAGCATGGATGTAATGATGGGCAGTAGAATCTAACCGGGAAAAGGAGAGAGGCAAAGACATAAGGCATGGCCAGTGGAAAGGCAATAGGCTAGAAGGATTGGAGGTCCTTGTGGGGTTGAAAAATGACCAAAATTGGAGGACTAGAGAAGTGGTGGCCGAAGAGTGGGAGGCTTTTCACTGAGTTTACCAACAGCACAAAAAGGATTCAGACAGTCACTGAGTTCATCTGAGAATCCTAGCAGAGGGTGCTGTCTTTCAGAAGTGACTCAGAGTGCTGTTCTATCTTCTGGTTCTTTCCCTAAGATCAAAAGCCAGTGTTGCACAAGGAGTAAGTGGCTCAGTTGGGAAAACAGAGGGGGAAAAAAAAAGGTCAGGAAAGGTGTACATCAAGGTTGTATCCTTCCACCATACTTATTCAACATGTATGCTCAGCAAATAATCCCAGAAGCTAGACTCTATGAAGAAGAATAGGGCATCAGGATTGGAGGAAGACTCATTAACAACCTGCATTATGCAAATGACACAATCTTGCTTGCTGAAAGTGAAGAGGGCTTGAAGCACTTACTGATGAAGATCAAAGACCACACAGCCTTCAGTATGAATTACACCTCAGCATAAAGAAAACAAAAATCCATAAAACTGGACCAATAAGCAACATCATGATAAACAGAGAAAATACTGAAGTTGTCAAGGATTTCATTCTACTTGGATCCACAATTGACACCCATGGAAGCTGCAGTCAGGAAATCAAATGAAGTACTGCATTGGGCAAATTTGCTGCAAAAGATCTCTTTGAAGTGTTAAAAAGCAAAGATGTCACCTTGAAGACTAAGGTGTCCCTGACCCATGCCATGCTGTTTTCAATTGCCTCATATGCATGTGAAAGAAGACTGAAGAAGAATCAATGCCTTTGAATTATGGTGTTGGTGAAGAATACTAAATATACCATGCACTGCCAAAAGAACAAACAAATCTGTTTTGGAAGAAGTACAGCCAGAACGTTCCTTAGAAGCAAAGATGGCAAGACTTCGTCTCACATACTTTGGACATTTTATCAGGAGGAATCAGTCCCCGGAGAAGGATATCATGCTTGGTAAAGTAGAGGGTCAGTGAAAAAGAGGAAGACCCTCAATGAGATGGACCAACTCAGTGGCTCCAACAATGGGCTCAAGCATGACGACGATTGCAAGGATGGCGCAGGTCCAGACAGTGTTTCTGTTGTACATACGGTCGCTATGAGTTGGAACCAATTTGACAGCACCCAACAACATGTTCCTGATGGAGAGAACCCCATCTCATCTATCTTAAATACCTGTAGAGTATGTTGTATATCCTGATCACATCTAATTTAAAAGTATTTCTAGGAGAAAATCAGAGAATGTCATATGAAAGCTGCGTCTCCCAAACTAAATCTGCTGAGCTGAGGAAAACTTCTTGTTTTTCCCTTGGGAGAAATCACATCTCCTTAGAGCCTTCAGGCTTTGGGGGGATAAGTTTTTATAGAGAACTTTGGTTTTTTTTTTCTTTCAAACCAAATTGGAAATTTCGTTTTTTGTCAGAAGACTTGAACAATACGCTCGTGTGTAACTATCAACTAGAATGTCTGAATGATTAACTTAGCCCCTTAGAAAAGATGACTGAGACCACAAATCCACTCTCTGACTTTGTCTTTAATTTTCATATTCATCTCTAGAGAAGTATTAATTTTGAAGCCATGAATGGGTAGGATACAACTCAAAAACATACAACTAGGATGAATAAAATCTGCACAAAATTTTTTCTTGTTTCACTTCTTACATTACTAGGAAAATACAAATTATAAAATCCTTAAAGGAAGATCTGCCTTCTAATGGCCTGTGCTGAGCCTAGAACAGTGCACTGCACTAGATACACCTTCATTAATAACAAAGCACGGACAAAAATTCTTTGTGTGGGGGGGTAGGGGATGGAGACAGGTAGTCAGTGAAATGGAATTAGCGTTCTTTTTCTGAGTTAATATTAAACCAAAGAGGCTACAGATATGTTATTTCTAGTATTCCAGAAAAATAAAACACTATTTTCTGTAAATTCAAATGAAAGACGCACAGCTATTACTTCTTTTGTGAACCCTGTTGTCATAGCTCTTATTATCCTTATTATCTCTTTCATATAGAATGCAATCAAGGACTATTTACGCAGCATACTAAAATGACTAGCAGAAATAAAACACCATTATTTATAACTATCCTCCACTTTTTGATGAAAACAGGTGTGTATGCATGTGCGTGTGTGGATGCATGTGTGAAAGAGAAATTAATTCTGATGCAGGAAACAGCTCATATTACCCAATGATGAAAAAGATATTTTGTATTCAAGTAGATAACGTTGTTGTTAGTTGTCGTCGAACAGATTCTGACTCATGGCGACCCGATGTGTGCAGAGTAGAACTTTTCCACAGGGTTTTCAAGGCTGTAGCCTTTCAGAAGCATATCACCAGTCCTGTCCTCTGCATGGGTTTAAACTGCCAACCTTTCAGCTAGTAGTTGCATGCTTAACCATTTGCGCCGCACAGGGACTCTCCAAGTAGGTATTACATCGTGGAAAAAAATTGAGGGCTTGACATGGTCATATCTGGTTTTATTTCACCTACATCATGTCTCAGAGAAGCCATCTGTTCACCTTCCAGAGTTCTGCCCTCTTTGCGTACACAAAAGCAACTGAGTAAAATTAATATGAGTGAATAAAAAATACAACCTCACTGCGACACTAACATTTTTTAATCTGTCAGTAATCTTTCTCTTTTTATTTGATAACAAGTGATTTTTTAAAAAGTTCCAACTCTGCTTTAAAAAAATTCAAATCCATATACATGAAACGTACAAAGAATAATAAAGCATTTACCATCTCCCCAGCTTAAGAAATGGTATTACAAGTAGAGTTGGAGTACTGTGTACTCTTTTCTGATCTATTTCATTTCCCTCTTGGAGGATATCACCATCTTGAATATGGTTGTCTGTCATTCTAAAGCATGTCCCTTTAATTTTATTACATATGTAGATATCCCTAAACTACAGTATTGTTTTTGCATATATTAAAATCCATTAAAAAAAAAACCTTGCTGTCGAGTTGATTTTGATTCATAGTGACCTTGTACAACAAAGTAGAACTGCCCCATAGGTTTTCCAAGCAGTAGCTGGTAGAGTTGAACTGCCAATTTTCTGGTTAGCAGCCAAGCTCTTAACCACTATGCCATCAGGGCTCCTTTACATATATTAGAACTTCATATAAAAGATTATTATATTAAATCATTTTGTTGTATTTTGTTAATCTACATTGCTTGTTAGATTTGTTCATGGTGACGCCTGTAACTCTAATTCACTTATTTTTGCTACCGAATTCCAGTGACTGTCTATTCCACAATTTATATATCCACTCTACTGTTAACCAACATTGAACGCTATAATAAGCATCCTTGTAAATGTCTCCTCGTATACAGGAATCAATTGCTGGAGGAGGACAGCATGTTTACTGAAGCAGGGGGCTAGCAAGAGAGAAAGAAACCTGGGTGAGATGAATTGGCATACTAGCCGTAATGATGGACTCGAACACGTCAGTGATCATAAGGATGACAGAGGCCCAGGCAATGTTTCATTCTGTTGTACATAAGGTCACCATGAGTCAGAGTCAACTTGATGGCAGCTATCCTGTTTATCTAGTGAGTCCCTGACCTTCAGATTTCTTCAAAATTTTCCTGGCAAAACTTGGTTCTTTGCTCTTTCATGTTAACTTTAAAATTACCTATTTAAGTTTCATTAAAAATCTTACTCAGATTTTTACTGGAATTACCTCAAATTTATGGATATTTGGGGGGAACTGACATATTTATGACATTGGATGTTTTTTGAGGGCAATACTGTATTTATTGTTCTAGTGAATATAACTACATGATTTGAGAATAACAGCAATGTATATTCATAGCTAGGTACTGAGAACCAACCTTCTGTTTATTTATTATTCATTAAATAATTAAAAAGAATGAAAGCTTTCTATGTAGACTCAGTATACAGTGTACATTGTATTAAAACCGAAACCAAACCCATTGCCGTCAAGTCAATTTCAACACACAATGACCCTACAGGACAGAGTAGAACTGCCCCACAGGGTTCCCAAGGGGTGACTGGAGGATTTGAACTTCCGACTTTTTGATTAACAGCCAAGCTCTTAACCACTGTGCCACCAGGGTTCCAGTACATTAAATTAGTTGACTTTTAATTTGCATTTGCGAAATAATGAAATCTTTCCTCATCTTCCCCAAATAGATGCAATTTCTCCCCTCTCCAAATCTCTATAATACTTCAATTTTGTATCTTAAGATAACTGTCAAGCATTTCCTTGCATTTCTGCTATTTTTGATATCATATTGTCACAGATTGAATTGTGTCCTTCAAGAATACCTGCCAACTTGGCTAGGCCATGATTCCCAGTATTGTGTGATTGTCCACCATTTTGTCATCCGATGTGATTTTCCTATGTGTTGTAAATCCTACTTCTATGATGTTCATGAGGTGGGATTAGCGGCAGTTATGTTAATGGAGTAAGATTCAATCTACACGATTAGGTTGCATCTTAAACCAATCTCTTTTGAGACATAAAAGGGAGAAGTGGGCAGAGAGACATGGGGACCTCATGCTGCCAAGAAACAAGAGCCAGGAAAACAGCGCATCCTTTGGACCAGGGGTCTCTGCATTTGAGAGGCTCCTTGACCAGAGAATATTGATGACAAGGACCTTCTCCCAGAGCTGACAGAGAGAAAAAGCCTCTTCCTGGATTCGGATTTCCAGCCTCCTAGAGTGTGAGAGAATAAATTTCTCTTTGTTAAAGCCATCCAATCGTGATATTTCTGTTATAGCAGCACTAGATAACCAACACACACATCATTATCTATGATATCATATAATATGTGGTTATATTAATGGGACATCAAGTCATGCAGACTTGGGTTTAATCCTGTCTCTCCTCTGTATTGACTGTATGACCTTGGTCAAATTACTTAACCTCTCGAAGCCTTAGTTTCTTCATCTGTAAGGTGGAGATAATATTTTGGTTTTGGTTATATTATAAGGTTGTCAGGAGAATGTAGGTAAAGAACTTAATCTATAGTTTGTGTTCAATTACCTATCATCATCAGTATCACCATATTGTATCTCCTTCTGTACCCATTAACTTCTAAATTGCACCTTTCTAGAAGGCAGAAGCCATAGCTTACCTTCTTTCAGACGGTAGGCAACATACTCAGTACCTCCTGCATATAGCACACATAAAAAAATTAACAAAAGTTTGTTGAAACAAACTTTTTTCCCTTGCCTATCTATGTGTCTGGTTTCTTAATAATAAGCTATTCAAGGGCAGGTGGGAGTTCAATAAGTAAATAAATAAACCATACTAAATAAATGTTAACTGAGTAGTAAATGGAAACCCTGGTGGCATAGTGGTTAAGTGCTACGGCTGCTGACCAAAAAGGTTGACAGTACAAATCTACCAGGTGCTCCTTGGAAACTCTACGGGGCAGTTCTATTCTGTCCTACAGGATTACTGTGAGTAGTAAATGAACAAAGTACATGCTGAATGCACATTTAAGATGAAAATCACTGTTCGACAAACCCCAAACAAAAAATTAAGACATTTTCAGATGTACTTTAAAAAAGAAAGAAGGGTTTCCATTTTCAGGCATCTGATTAAAAAAATATACAATACTTAGTAAACAAAGATTCCACATCTATTTAAAAATTCTGGTCTGCATCTTCTCTCTCCAGTCTTACCTGGGCCCTACCCAATGCTTCTGCCAACCTGAAGTGTCTACAGTTCCCTGAATTCACCATCCTCCCTCTGTCTATCCCCATCCCAATTCTCCAGCATACGCACACACACACACACACACACACACACACACACACTCCTTATTTAACCACTCCACTAATGTACTCCCATAGCAACTTATGCATATATCACTATCACTGGACTTTTGACTCATTCACCCGTATATTCCCATTGCTGGGTATATAACAGGTAATCAACAAATATACTGAATAGAAGAAAGACTAATTCATATTAGTTGTCTCCTTTGTTCACCCCTCCCTCTCTACTCACTGTTCAACTCACTTGATACTAGTTTCACCTGTAGTATTCCATCAGAAGAGCTCTCCAAAAAGATACCAATAATCTCTGCTAAATTCCAATCCTTACACTAATTTTCAGCAATGTTGACTACTCCCATCCTTCTTGAAACACTCCTCCTTTGGCTGCATGACACCACACTCTCCTTGTTTTCTTGCCACTTGTTCATACTTCTCGGCCTCCTCTGCAGGCTCATTCTCTTCCATGAGACCATTAAATGTTAAAATTTCCCAAGACCTAGTCCTACACCTTCTTTTTACTCTGTACTCTCAACTCGAGCAATATTATCAAAGTCCACATCTTCAGTTACCATCTATATGCAGAAGACTCAGGCATTTAAATTTCCATCCAGACCTTTCCTTTAAGCTCCAGATATCTGTACACAATTGCATACCTGCCATGTACTCCTACATGTCTCAAAGACACATCAGACTCAATATTTCCAAAATGGAACTTGTGATCACAGATTTAATACTCTCAAAAGTTTTCCTACCCAGATAAATGAATGGCATGTCCTTGTTCATGCTAGAAATCTGGGAATTATCCATGATAATCATCTTCTTACCCTCAACTTATCACAAATCCTATCATAAATCACTTAAATGTCTCTCAAATTAACTTGACTCTCTTGATCTCCACTTGGATGATCCTAATTCCAGCTATCTTCTCCTTCAGTACTGGATCACGGATGTAGTCTCCTAACTGGCTTCTATATGTCCATTCAGCTGCCTGGTAGATTAATTGCAAAATACAAGGACAAATTCCTGAAAAGGCCTGCATGCTCTGATCCCTATATTCTTCTACAGGCTCCCTTTACATAACACCTCACCCCCTACCCCGCCACCCTGGGATCCAGCCCTCTTTTCAGTACATAGCACTCACCAAGCTCCCCCAGAAGATACAGCCTTTGCATACACAGTTCCTTTTGCTAAGAATATTCCAGTACTCCAATTCCTCTCACCTCAACTCTTTCTTAAACTTTAAATCATTTTCAACAAATAGTGCTGAGACAACTGCATCTCTACATGCAGAAGAATAAAACTGGACTCCAACCTCACAACATATGTAAAAATTAACTCTAAATGTTAAGTGCTAAAACTATAAAATTCTTAGAAAAAAATTGGAGTAAATGTCCATTATCTTGGATTTGGGGCAAATGGTTTCTTAGATACGACCCAAGAACACAAGCAACAAATGAAAAAGATAGATAAATTTGACTTCATCAAACCTCAAAACTTTTGTTCTTCAAAGGGCACCATCAAGAAAATAAAAAGATAACCTACAGAATGAGAGAAAATATTTACAAATTGTATATTTGACAAGGTACTTGTACTTAGAATGTATTTTTAAAAATTACAACTCAATAATAAAAAGACAAATAACTCAATTAAAAAATGGTCAAATAGCCCTGAGATAATCTTTAAACCAAAAATATTCCCTGAAGTCTTCTTAAAATCAGAGAAAAGTTTAGCTCAACCAGTAAAGACTGTCTGCCTTGAGCATTGTGCTCTTTTAAGATCTATCTATATGGGATCAAACTGACAATAGCAACTCGAATGATTAAATAGGAAACAGTAAGTTTATGCTAAAGGGGGGTGGAACAACTCAGAAAAGGAGGGTGAGAATAGTTGCACATCCGGAAGAATGTAATTGATGTCACTGAATTGTACATGTAGAAATGGCTGAATTGGTGTATACTCTGCTGTATATATTCTCAACAACAAGAAAAATAAATTAAAAATGATCAAAGAATTTAAATAGACATTTTTCCAAAGAAAATACATAAATGGCCAATAAGTACATGAAACGATGCTCAACATCATTAGTCTTCAGGAAAATGCAAATCAAAACCATAATGACATACCACTTCACAACCACTAGAGTGGCTACAATAAACAAAGACGTTAATAAGTGTTGGTGAGGACGTAGAGAACTTGGAACCCTTATACCATGTTGGTGTGAATGTAAAATGGTACAGCACTTTGGAAAACACTCTGGCAGTTCCTTAAAAGGTTAAATACAGAAGTACCATGTGACCCACATCCCTAGGGATATATACAAAAGATTTGAAAGCAGGGACTCAAAGAGATACCAATGTTCACATCAGCATTATTCAAAATAGCCAAAAGCTGGAAACAACCCAAGTGTCCATCAATAGATGAACAGATAAGCAAAATGTGGTATATACATACAATGGAATATTATTCAGCCATAAAAAGAAATGAAGTTCTGATACCTGCTACAGCATGAATGAACCTTGAAAACCTTATGCTAAGTGAAAGAAGCCAACATAAAAGACTATATATTATATGACTCCACGTATATGAAATGTCCAGCATAGACAAATCTACAGAGACAGAAAGTAGATTAGGGGTTGCCTAGGACTGGGACGGGGGACAGTGAAGGGACTGGCAGGGAGTAAAAAGTAGGGTTTATTTTTGAGGTAATAAAAGCATTCTAAAATTGACGGCTGCACAACTCTGTGAAATTTTCTAAAAACCACTGAATTCTATGTTTAAATGGGTGAGTTATATGATATGTGAATTATCTCTCAATAAAGCTGTTTTTAAAAAAGCTTAAGATTAGTACTTCTCAAACTTTGACAGACACACAAATCATCTGGGGATCTACTAAAATACAGAGTCTAATTCAGCAAACTTGGGATGGGACCTGAGAATCTGTTCCCAGGTGATGCCCAAACAATCTTTCCATGGAACACACTTCAAACAGCAAGCCTTTGGACCTCAGCTCAAACTTTTTCTGAGAAATTTTCTATAATCCTATCACCCCCATTCTTGGTTTAGTTAAACACCTCTAATTCATACCCTTATTGTACAGGTAATTCTCCATGATGGCTTTTGCTCACCATTATAACCTACTTCTCCCCACACTGAGATCCTACCATAAAAAATTAAAAAATAACTAACACACAAAAAAAACCAACCAAACCCATTGCTGTTGAGTCGATTCTGACTCATAGCCACCCTATAGGTCCTACCATACCCAGACACCATAGTACATGGCAAATTCATTTTTAAGAAATTAATGAATAATGTCCACCGAGCCAGCAGCCCCTGACTCAGGCCGAGTCATTATCCTTCTTTCACAATGCTAACATTACAAGGCTCACCACCCTGACTTCAGCTCCAACAGAAATCCAGCTCATCTTTAGTTAGCATTCCCAGAGATTTTCTATCCCTGCCAAGACTCACTCATTTGGGGTCTGGAGAGCTATGGCTAGAAGAATAATTCATTCCACGTGTATTGGCCTTTCTACTCTAACACAGCTGGCTGGCCATAGTTTCCATGTATAGTCTACCACTACTCCAGATTTTCTTGTGTCCGGTATATAAGAAGCAGAGGAAAACATACAAATCCTGGTTATTGCGGTCAGATGGAAATATCCCACCCTTCTGTGAGGAATGGGGTCAGAGGGGGTAGGCAGGAGAAAAAGCACAAGTTTTTAATACGTTCTGATTTTTTTTCCATTCAAAAATTATTGTCTAGATTCTCACAAAATTTACTTTTTTTTATATTTGGGAAAACAATTTTGACTAAAATATGAAGAAAAAATTATTTAAGTTAATGGCTGGATAAAACAACAGGAATACTGCATGAAATAAGTTGTGGTGAGAGAGTACAATGGAATGGCCTAATTGCAAAACCTACACGACAGGCAGAAGCGATGCCATCGATGCCAAGAGAGCTGCCTGGAAAGAGCGCCAAAGTGAAAACTAAAAACAAACAAAACATATTCACAAATATAGTCAGAGTTTGGGATATAAACTCTGTGACTATCATTTCCCTTGACTAATAAACACATAAAAATAGTCAAGAGTACTTAGTAGCAGGAATAGAATGTAATGCTTTTTTAAAAGGTTATTAATATAATATCTCAGAAAACTATTCTCTTAACAAGTTTTAAATACATTTAAAGGGAGGTGTAGTTTATCTTGAAATTTCAAAAATTTTTTCTCAATGTTAGCTATTTAGTAAACATATCAGTATAGTCGGTTGGAAAACAGTGGCATATTTTCTTCATTAATCTCATTTGCTTAAAATTTCCCATATCATTTAACTGGGCATCAGACAAAGACTGTTTTTCTTGGGGGAGAGGAGAAGGAGGGAAGGACTCTCTGACACATAGTGCACAAAATGTAAAACAGCCATTGGTTTATAGCGTTTATAGTTCACAGAACACTTACTTATATAAATTATTTCTAAAGAAATGAACAAAATAATTGCTTAAGTGGTGTTACCAAACCAAACCAAACCCAGTGCCGTCGAGTCAATTCCGATGATGAAGTGGTGTTAGCATCTTGATTTTTCCCCAGTAATTTTACTGAATGTACTGAATTGTGCAAAAAGAATACAGCATTTTCTAAAAGTGCACATCTAGGAAAGTACATTTTTTTAGTCAAATTCTTCAATTTTTCAAATAATTCTCCAAAGCACGAGACAGTCTTTACTTTATGTGATAGTGTATTTCCAGTTCTATTTAAACTAAGTAACTGCCCAACATGCACACTTCTGAATTTAGAATAACATTTACTCAGCATGGTAGCTTGCCTGATGCTAGATGTCATTTAAAATAAAATCGTTTTATATAATGTCAACCTTATAGAATGGACAAAGTAGGGCACAAATTCATTTTATACTGAACCTGAAGCTTCAAACAGAAGAAATGTCCTAGTTCCTAAATGTCCTAGGAAATAATACCTGCACACACCAGAGCTAACAGCAATAACATCACCAAAGAATCACGCCCCCCACCCAATTCCTGTTTTTCTTAAAAAATAATGAACAAATAAAAAATGAAAGTTAGTGGTGGGGTGAGGGTGGGAGTCTAGGGGTAGCAATAAAAGAAAAGTAACAACAGAGCCCTGCCAAGGGAGGCAAAGCCATTCAATTGTTATGAGATTTAAAGATATTGATAGGTTGAATAATTATTCATGCCAGGAAGCTATATCCACACAATTAGGCTTGAACAACATACGACAATCAAGCCATATGGTACACCTTCTGGATAGTCAGTAAGAGACAAGTATGCCTAAAATGCAATTCTTTTTGATGAGCTTTCTAATACTAAGTAAAGGATCTGTGCTCACTAAAGTCTGATACATGCCGAGGATTTAAGGACTTGGCAAGTAGAAGCAGACAGTGTATAAAATCTCAAAGTAGTCTTCACAGCCAGTTACAAGCACTGACTCTAAGGCCTTTTTCCCCACCTGCTCCCAAAATGAAGGTTCTTAATACTCATTTGTATCCCCGCCCCCCGCCCCGCCCCAACCAGGGATACTGATCAAGTCTCTCTGCCCACTATACCTCTATAAACATTACTAAGGTTAAGTCATATGGGCAACAAGGAAGCTAAAACCAGGATTCAGAGTGGCAGAGGTTGTGGTCTGGGTGACTTAACTATTGGGAACAAAGTACGTACATGGGTTCTGAGTTTGGACTCTGAAGTTAATCGAACCCCATCACTAGCTTGCTTCTATCACTTCCCAGCTATGTGACCTTGGAGAAGACACCTAATCTTTTAAGGTTAATTTGTAGAATGAAAAAAAATCCATGTACATGTTTATTTATTAAGGAGGTAAAATCCTTAGTAATACATGAAAAATGGTGGCCACTTTTACAGCAACCATAGGCATGTAGCAAAAATGCTCTTCAGTCTGATTTAGGGAAACTTTAAAATACTTGTCTATTATATCGCATTCCCAGATGAGAAAACTCAAGACGGTAAAGTTGGCAATTCTCCTAAATTACTTTATAAATTTAATGTAATCCCAGTTAATACTTAAATAGGACTTTTTTGGGGAACTTTAAATTCTAAAGATCATATGGATAAATAACATTTCAGAGTATCTAAGAAATTTCTGAAAGAACAAGATGTACACTCTATTTTTAAAAAATACTCTAGAATGCTTCGAAGGCCAGCGTAGCAGGGGTAGGGGTCTGGGGACCATGGTTTCAGGGGACATCTAAGTCAATTGGCGTAATAAAATCTGTTAACAAAACATTCTGCATCCCACTTGGAAGAGTGGCGTCGGGGGTCTTACACACTAGCAAGCAGCCATCTAAGATGCATCAATTGTTCTCAACCCACCTGGATCAAAGGAGAATGAAGAACACCAAGGTCACAAGGTAATTATGAGTCCAAGAGACAGAAAGGGCCACATGAACCAGCGACTACATCATCCTGAGACCAGAAGAACTAGATGGTGCCTGGCTACAACCGATGACTGCCCTGACAGGGAACACAACAGAGAACCCCTAAGGGAGCAGGAGAGCAGTGGGATCCAGACCCCAAATTCTCATAAGACCAGACTTAATGGTCTGAGACTGGAAGGACCCCGGTGGTCACGGCCCCCAGACCTTCTGTTGGCCCAGGACAGGAACCATTCCCGAAGCCAACTCTTCAGACATGGATTGGACTAGACAATGAGTTGGAAAGGGATGCTGGTGAGGAGTGAGCTTCTTGGATCAGGTGGACACTTGAGACTATATTGGCATCTCCTGCCTGGAGGGGAGACGAGAGGGTGGAGGGGGTTAGAAGCTGGCGAAAAGGACACGAAAACAGAGAGTGGAGGGAGAGAGCAGGCTGTCTCATTGGGGGAGAGTAATTGGGAGTGTGTAGCAAGGTGTATATGGGTTTTTGTGTGAGAGACTGACTTGATCTGTAAACTTCCTCTTAAAGCACAATAAAAATTATTAAAAAAATACTCTAAAGCTACAATAATTTAAAAGTGTGATAATGGATCAAGAACAGACAACAGGTCAATAAGATGAAGAGAAAGCCTCCAAACATTCAAAGTACGTAAGAACTTAATGTTTAATGAAGGTAATACAAATGAGTAAGGAAAGAAATAATACACGTTGAGAATACTTTATTATAAATCTGTACCTCATAGCTATAATTAACTTATCTGAGATTTAAGATTTAAATATTAAAATGAACATAACAATAGGGAAAATGGACAAAGCTTATGAGTAGGCAAGTCTCAGAAATACAAATGAACGATAATCATGAAAATATGTCACAAGTCACTAAAATGCAAATGAACCTGGTAATATTTTTTGCTTATTAAACTAGAAAGACTTTTCAAAAATTAAATAAATATAATACTTAGTACGTGCAGAAGTGCAGGAAACAAGAACTGTCATATGGTACTAGTGGGAACACAAATCTGTATAAAACTTCTGGAATGAAATTTGCCTTAAGTTTTTTTTATACGTTCTTATCCTTGAATTCAGTAATTCCTCTTATAGAATGTGTCTCTCCCTTTCAAACACACCTTTCTAAATTGGCTTTGTGATGCTGAGACTGGGGCTCTGCAAACTATTGTTTTCTCTTGCTGGTAGGCTCTGCCAATAAGACACACTGGAAGGAGACCAGAAGGCCATAGGAAGTAAAAAGGAACTTGCTCCTTTCTGCTTGCATGGGTTCCTGTCAGCCTTTTCCAGCAACAGCTCTTAACCCTCCTGGAGATACTAGTACCAGCTGACCAGTGCCCCTCTTCAAGGTCTGAGTCCAGCCCTGTGGAGTCTGTCCTACAAGCTCTGGAGGCTGCAGGGCAGGGTTCACCCCACCTTCAAGGTTCTCTGAGTTCTAAAAACTCTAACCTATTTGACTATACTTCAAAATGTTAACAATGGTTTTTGGTAATAGTTTAGCTTTTGTATTTTATGTAAGGGTGTGTATGTGTTATCTAGTTTTTGTTTTTTACTATACATTCCTTCTATAATTAGGAAAGTTATTACTTTAAAAACATATACATTCACACTACCCAGTAGTTAAAAAGCACGTACTCCAAAGCTCCAGACAGGATTCAAAACTCAGCTTTGTTACTTACTGGCTAGATGACCTTGGGCAAATTCCAATGCTATTTGCAAGACACTGAGAAAGAATTCTGTTAATAGATAAATATAGTTTTGTCTTTACAAAACTGGAATCATATCATTGTTATATAATTTTTTTCACTTGATATATGGAATATTTCCCTGTCATAAACATGAACATGACATAGGGATATACAATTTTTGTTTTTTAATTTTGAAATAACTTCAAACTTACAGAAAAGCTGGAAGAATAATAAAAAAGGACTCTTATATACCCTTCATCTAGATTCATCAATTGTTAGCATTCTGCCACCTTTGGTATATCATTCTGTACCTATCTATTTATCTGTGTCAACTTTATTTTTCTGATCCTTTGAGAGAAGCTGCAGACACCATGTTCCTTTGCCTCAATTACTTCAGTGGGCATTTTCTAAGAACAGGGTCATTCTCTTACATAACCACAGTACAACTGTCAAAATCAGGAAATTTAACATTGATATTATTATCTAATATTCAGTCTATATTCAATTTTTCCTGATTGTCCTAATAATGTCTTTTATAGTAATTTTCCCATGGATCTAAGATCAAATCCAAGATCACACCCAGTGCATTTGTCATTAAACATGGAATGACAACATAATATTCATCCACGTATAGTTGTTACTGTTGTTAGGTGCCGTGGAGTCAGTTCCCACTCATAGTGACCTCATGTACAACAGAACAAAACACTGCCCAGTCCTGCACCATGCCCACAATCATTGTTATGCTTGAGTCCATTGTTGAAGTCAATATGTCAATCCATTTCATTGAGGGTCTTCCTCTTTTTCGTTGACCCTGTACGTTTCCAAGCAGGATGTCCTTCTCCAGGGACTGATCTCTCCTGACAACACGTCCAAAGTATGTAAGACGCAGTCTCACCATCCTTGCCTCTAAGGAGCATTCTGGTAGTGCTTCTTCCAAGGCAGATTTGTTCGTTCTTTTGGCAGTCTGTGGTATATTCAATATTTTTTGCCAACACCATAATTCAAAGGTGTCAATTCTTCTTCGGTCTTCCTTATTCATTGTCCAGCTTTCGAATGCATATGATGAGACTGAAAATAGCACAGCTTGGGTCAGGCGCACCTTAGTCTACAAGGTGACATCTTTGTTTTTCAACACTTTAAAGAGGTCTTTTGCAGCAGATTTGCTCAATGCGATGTGTCTTTTGCTTTCTTGACTGCTGCTTCCATAGGTGCTGATTGTGGATTCAAGTAAAATGAAATCCTTGACAATTTCAATCTTTTCTCCATTTATCATGATGTTGCTTATTGGTCATGAGGGGTTTTGTTTTCTTTATGTTGAGGTATAATCCATACTGAAGGCTGCAGTCTTTGATCTTCATCAGTAAGTGCTTCAAGTCCTATTCACTTTCAGCAAGCAAGGTTGTGCCATCTGCATAACACAGGTTGTTAATGAGTCTTCCACCAATCCTGATACCCAGTTCTTCTTCATATAGTTCAGCTTCTCAGATTATATGCTCAGCATACAGACTGAACAGGTATGGTGAAAGGATACAACCCTGATGCACACCTTTCCTGACTTTAAACCACGGAGTAACCCCTTGGTCTGTTTGAATGACTGCCTCTTGATCTATGCACAGGTTCCTTTGAGCACAGTTACCTGTTCTGGAATTCCAATTCTCTACAACGTTATCCATAATTTGTTATGATCCACACAGTCGAATGCCTTTGCATAGTCAATAAAACATGGGTAAACATCTTTCTGGTATTCTCTGCTTTCAGCCAAAATCCATCTAACATCAGCAATGATATCCCTGGTTCCACATCCTCTTCTGAATCCGGCCTGAATTTCTGGCAGTTCCCAGTCAATATACTGCTGCAGCCACTTTTGAATGATCTTTTGCAAAATTTTACTTGCATGTTATATTAATGATAAAAAAAAAGATAGTGTCTGATAATTTCCTCATTTGGCTGGATCACCTTTCTTCGGAACAGACATAAACATGGATCTCTTCCCTGTATATAGTATACTTTTATTTAACCAATATTCTGTTAAGGGACATTTGGTTTGTTTCTGTTTTTTAAATTTTGCTGTTGTAAATAATGCTGTAATAAACACCCTGAAGAGAAATCTTCATGTGTATATCTTACTACTTCTTCAGAATGATCTGCTATGTATCATTCAAGGCCCACTCAAAAACAGAAACCACAACAGTTATTTTGACAGAGACAATTTAATATAGGGACTTGTTTAAACACGGTTGGAAGTTTGGAAAGGCTAAAAAAGGGATCACTGAACTAACAACAGATAGTAACTGCATGAAGCAACTCCGTTCCTAGGGCTGGGAGAACAAAGGAAAGAGGTTGAAGTTATTAGAAACTAGACACTCAGGGGCCCCTTGCTGAGCTGGGATGGTTTGTTCACAAGGAGGAAGAGGAATGTTCATTAAAAAGACATTCTGAAAAGGAAGAGGAAATGCCTGGCATTCCTTCTCCATCTCCCCTTCAACTTAAAACAAACAATAAATAACTCTCATGTGCTCGGGTAAAATAATCCAAATACACAAAAAGTAAAAGAATTTTGCCACTATAGCACTGAAACCTACCAAAATTCTGCAGTGATTCATAAAGCAATTTAAAAAAAATACATATGATATGAAAGCTAAGGTTTGTAGTGGCCATGATTATCCCAAGCAAGAGAAAAACAAAATAAATACTGTAGGAATTAGCAAAACATAAAAGATCAAACTATACTAAAACATTCTTCAACTGTAAAAGTCAATTCAAGTCAGTTTGAAATTTCCATGACAGGGCTTGGTTGGTTGATTTAAAGCAACAAGGCTTTATTTATGCTTGACGATGTATGGCTGTGCACACAGTATGATATCTTTTACTGCTGCCTGACCAGCTCAGACAGTAAAATTAAAGAAACTGAAAGACACAGAAAAGTAAGAACCAGCACTGAATCTTAATAGCCAGTTCACTCAGACTCTGAGGTTTTTAAACTCTCTTAAGCCCTAAAATATTTGACACAGCTTGACCTCAAAAAGCACAAAAAACTGACTAAAAAAATTTACTTTAGCCAACTTGCTGACCACATCCACCAAGTAATTAACTATTCAGTGGCTAAATAAAGGAGCAAAACTTTTCAGGCAGCACCAGATAAGTGAAATCAGCTGGGTATAGACATATGGAACAGCTGAAAACTAAGTTCACTGTTTTCCGTGAAGACTTCAACAGACCCACAAATGGCATTTAGCTCCACAGTAAACCATCCTCTAGGTCAGCAGGAAGCGCATTATGGGCTGACAGTCCGGGAGACAAGCCCTCTTCAGAGTGCCACGGTAGTAATTTCCGGTGTGAAGAGCTCACTGCTGCTCTTGCATTCTTCAGGGTGCATGTCTTCTCATCTCAGAGGATGTTGCTCTTCCACAGGAAGAGGAAGGAACCAGTTGTTACTGGATGTGTGGGCTGAGAGCTGTCGGGCATTTTCTGCATGCCTCAGCCTCAGCTGTGGGAACTGTGGATGCGGTTTGGATTCCCAGGCCGGGGACAGTCCATCTTACTGCAGCAGTCAGGAGGTCATGGTGTAGAAATACAGTATCTCAGGAAGTTAGATAGTAGAAAAATACCTAGAACTTCAACATCTCCAGCCCCCCAAAATGTGCTAATTTTATAAAGGAAATACGAAAAAGTATTTACTCTGTTGGGCTCTCAAGTATGAAGTTTTATAAAACCCTCTTGAAGAGTATTTTTTATTAAAATTTTCTATATAGAAAAGTTTAAGTACTAAATTATTTTTATTAACAGGTATAAGGACCAGTTTCATTGCATATAGTATTATTTAACCAGGTTTTTTATTTTAAAAATTTAGCTAATTTGTATATAATTTTTGGTAAAAGGAAGCATTCAATTAACATAAGTTTTCTTTCCCTATGACCTTGAAACTTAAGGGGAATGAAGCTCAAACGAGTAAATTTTTCAATATATCTAAAGCAAATACTTGGGACTTAGTGATTATTGTGACTTTTATTAAAATGTAAACTTCATTTGGAGGAAAAAGAGAAATGCTTTGGCCCATATTATCAATTTCTTTTGATACTATCCTAGTAAATTTTGCAGATTTTCAGATCTCTAAAAAAAAAAGCATGCTCCCTCTATAGGCTAAAAAGTTTTAGTTTAGTTTTGTTTTTTTAAACAATCCCTGAGACACGTTTTTTAAAAAGGTCAGCCATCACATTCACAACTGTTAGTGAATTTTTATAACATATGGGTCATGATGTACTACTTCAAAAGCAAGCATTCAATTAATGTGGAAATAGTTTCTTTTCCATCTCTAATATTTTCTCTAAAACAGTTTGTATTTGAAAAAAATATAAATCTTGCATTTTTTATTTCTAAATGGTAAGAGATCTGTGAAAAGGTTGTAATTTTGTTATTTCTATTAATTATCATGTATATCATTTTTAGGTGCCTTTAATTACTTCACTTCTTAAAATTTTAAAGGGGAATGTTTTAAAGTTACTTCTCATACCTCATAAGGAGAATTCCTATTTTCCTCCCCTTAAGAGCTCTATGCAGTTAACTTTTCAAGTTGCTAGATAAAAAAATTACTGTATCACACTTGACACATATACTATCATTTGAAATGAAGACTAAAAGTCTCTTAAGAAAAGGAAGATAAATTTTTTAAGGCACCAGCTATTGAGTTCAGAGACCTGGATTCTACAAATGCCTATGTTCATTTCCTTTCAATTCCTTAAAACAGGGGCAGCAGAAAGATGATGCATGCCCACTGAACCAGTGCCTAAAGATATCATAAATGTGTGTGTCCTATAGCTTAGTAAGTGGTCACAATGTTACAAAGAAACACCTAGTTCCAGAAATCACATCCACTAAACTTATAAAGGAGCCCTGGTGGCGCACTGGTGAAAGGACTCAGCTGCTAACCAAAAGGTTCGTGGTTCAAACCCACTAGCCGCTCTGAGGGAGAAAATGTGGCTATCTGCTTCTGAAAAGATTATAGCCTTGGAAACCCTATGGGGCAGTTCTTCTCTGTCCTATAGGGTTGCTAGGAGTTGGAATCACCTCGACAGCAAAGGTTTTTTTGGTGAACTTATAAATCAAATCCCACTTTATAAACTGTTGCAAAGGTAAAAAAGAACCCACCTATACTCCCAAATTTAGAGGACATTAATCTGCAAATCCAGAAACATTAGCATACAGAAAAGCAGAGAGAACAGGAGGTTGTGCAATAGGATTATCCATTTTCCTAGAAAAGCAAGTGGGAATCTGGGGAAAATAAATTACATATCGCCATTTTACACTTTCAAGGTTACAACTTTTAGTTTTTGAGACATTTGGTTTTGCATACACTGAGTTCTTTCAAGTCAGTCTTTCCAAATCTCTGCTTACATAAGCAGTCAGGAACTGGAATAACTCTGAACTAGTTACGCAATGTTGTCTAGTAACCAGGATGAACTGTTGCCACAACATTCGCGGAAATATTCTCTCTGTATCTGCAAGTTTACTCTTTGTATGTCCACCTATTTTGTCAATACATTAATATTTTTCAGGTAGCAGACACTGTATGACAATCTCCATGGGAGGGTGCAACTTTTTTCCTCCTAAAAATAGGCCGAGGTGAAATCTTTCCAAAAGAGAAACCAGTGCACCTTGCTAAAAGATGCAAATCTAAATGACATCTAGAAGGGAGACTGTATGTTACCACTGCACTTCCCAAAGTCAAGGAAATAGCAGTGTCTCTTGCACTGAGCACTTTCAGCTGAGCACTTTCCTGATTCTAGAACAGAAGACAGAAAAAACACAGTTCTTTTTTTCTCAGCAACCCCTCTGCCAAAACGATGCAGGGCCAGGAGATAACCTAAACTACACTGAGATTACTCAGGGCTACACCTTACTGTCCCTGGGGGAAGGAGGCAGGGAATCCCACAGCTGACATCCAATCTGTCAGGAAATCCTTTTGGCTCTGTCTTCAAAATAGAGTCAGAATCCTATCACTTATCACCACCATCTCTTCTATCACTCTGGGTCAAGACACTATTGCCTCCTGTCTAATTATTTAATTAGCTTCCTAATTAGTCTCACTCCCAGGCAGAGTCATGTCCCTCCTCTGAAGTAAACTTCTCATGTGTCTTTGTCACTTACCATTCGAACTTCTATCCTGGCTTCTCATCTGGGGTGCCCTTCCCAAATATTCACATGACTTGTCCCCTTCATTCCTTCAGTTCTTTACTCAAATGCCACCTTTCACATGACTCTTGTCCTGGCCATCCTATTTAAAATCACACTCCTCTTCCTATTTACCTTCAGTGTTTTTTTATCTTTGCATTTTTTTTCTGTCCATTATATTATATAAAGGAGCCCTGGTGGTACTGTAGTTAAAAGCACTGGGCTGCTAACCAAAAGGTCGGCAGCTTGAACCCACCAGCTGCTCCTGAGGAGAAAGATGGGGCAGTCTGCTTCCGTAAAGATTTCATTCTTGGAGCAGTTGTACTCTGTGCTATGGGGTTGCTATGAGTCAGAATCAACTCAGTGGCAACAGGCTATATTATATAGTTTACTTTTTTTTTGTCTATATTGCTTGTCTCCCCTACTAGAATATAAGAATGTAGGTTTCTCTGGGGCAGGTATTTTCATTTTGCTGACTCTTCCTAAAGCCAAGAAAAGTGAGTGGCACAGAAGAGTTGCTCAATAAATATTTATTGAGAAACGTGTTAGTGGGAGTAGGTACCCTCCCTGGATTCTACCATATCTGCTATCTGCTGAGTTAGGCAACTGTCATGGATTGAATTGTGTCCCCCCAAATATCTGCTAACTTGGCTGGGCCATGATTCCCAGTAATGTGTGATTGTCCACCATTTTATCATCTGATGTAACTCCCCATGTGTTGTAAACCCTGTCTCTATGATGTTGATGAGATGGGATTAGTGGCAGTTATATTCATAAGGCAGGACTCAATCTACAAGATTGGGTTGTGTCTTGAGCCAATCTCTTTTGAGATATAAGAGAGAACTGAACAGACAGAAAAAGGAACCTCATACTACCAAGAAAGCAGAGTGTGTCCTTTGGACCCAAGATTCCTGTGCTGAGGAGCTGCTAGTCCAGGAGAAGACTGATGACAAGGACCTTCCCTTCAGAGCTGACACACAGCAAGAGAAAGCCTTCCTCTGGAGATGATGCCCTGAATTTGGACTTCTAGCCTACTGGACTGTGAGGGAATAAATTTCACTTTGTTAAAGCCACCCACTTGTAGGATTTCTGTTACAGCAGCACCAGATAACTAAGACAGCAAGTTAAGGACCTGAAACTTAACTGACGCACTTTCATTACAGTAATTAAGTATTTTCAGTTACTTCTGAGGCATCTACTTATTCTTGCTTTCTCCACCTGGAACACCCCATTCAAAGCCCTACCTATCTCAAGAACTGCTCAAAAGTTATCTTCTGGAGAAGTCCTCCAGCCCATAATGATCTCTTCAGAATCCTCCCATTAACAGCCTTTCATTTGGCAATCATGTGTACTTCATGTAAATTGAGACTGCCATTTATTTCTTATACTATTATTTTCTTCTGGCTAGGTTGTAAGTTTCTTGGGGACAGGCAACCATCTTGGCAATACCCTCGGCATCTCACATAATGCCTTCATGTAGTACATCATTAAATATTTTCACTGATAGGGACACAAAAGACTGTAGATGCTTGATTTTTTTCTATAACATAAAACTCTCAGTTTATTGTAAGGAATTGATTTGACCTGAAACATTACCCCTAATTCTAAGGAAAGACATATACATTTCGTTCATAGCCTTAATGGTTACCAGAATGAAAATGAGAAAAGGTTTTAGTCCTCTAAAGAGTCTAGTGTTTTTTGACAATCAGGGGAATACTAGCAAGAATATTAATTTCATTTTTTTTGTTTGTAGGGCAGATAATAATAAAGTTAATAAACCAAAACACAGAAACAAAGTTTACCTAAAATAATTATATATATATATATTCCTAGAGTATTTTAAAGTAAATTTTAATTAGTTAGTATTTAAAAAAAAAAAAAAGAAATATTTTATATTAGGATACAGAATAGAAATTTCTATCTTGCTTGCCTTTTGGAAGGTCGGGGGAGGTAGGGTCTGGAACATTCCAAGTAGCCACACTGTATGTCAATACTAATGCTAAATAATGTTCTAGTACAAAACTGATGACAAAATCTTAGTCTAGTGTTAATGAAATTAATGAAAATATTAAAATAATTAAATAGAAACTTGAACTAAATAATCTTTAGATTTCAGTAATAAAAAGTGACAATGTAGCCAGAATAACAATTCAGGAATTTGAAATCAACATTTTTAATCTATGTCTATAAAAGAGTCAGTACTTCAATTTACAGAAACTTTTTACAGCAAAGCTTTAAAAATGCAAATTGGTAAGAGCTTACTTTAATCCCCACATATTCTATCATATTTCCTGCCTGGCATTAGTGACACAAGTACAAGGCACACAGACATCAACTGTTACACTACATGCCATAATTTCTTC
Organism: Elephas maximus indicus; assembly: GCF_024166365.1. NCBI lineage: Eukaryota > Metazoa > Chordata > Mammalia > Proboscidea > Elephantidae > Elephas > Elephas maximus. Next base: position 153,513,455 of record NC_064822.1, read on the forward strand.
TCTGTAATAGGAACACTGGGTACTGGGTAATAGGAACATATCAGAGCATAAATAAGGTACCAGTACCTTTTAGGCTACAAATCATCCTTCACATGATATGAAATCAAGTCAAAACAGGAGGGGAAAGTAACTACTTCTTACAATATAATGAAACTGCTTTTACCCTACTAAGAAATTTGACAAATTAAGGTATTTGAAGAATAATCATCTTTACGTTTCATCTTGATGAAATAAATTTCTAAGGAAACTTTCTTCCAGTGTATAAAACCAACCAAAGAAACCCACAAAAGGGACAGTAACCACAATAATAAACATGCAAACTACCTTTAAACATTGTTTTTTGGTTTGTTTTTTACCTTTCAGTATTTCTCTGGGTATTTAAATTATAATCACATGCAAGTTCATATTAAAAATGTCGTTAGGTGCCATTGAGTCAATTCCAACTCATAGTGACCCTATATACAACAGAATGAAACACTGCCTGGTCCTGCTCCATCCTCATAATCTTTGCTATGTTTGAGCCCATTGTTGCAGCCACTGTGTCAATCCACCTTACCATGGACTGAATTGTGTCCCCCCAAAATATGTGTATCAATTTAGCTAGGTCATGATTCCCAGTATTGCGTGACTGTCCATCATTTTGTCATCTGATGATTTTCCTGTGTGTTGTAAATCTTATCTCTATGATGTTGATGATATGGTATTAGCGGCAGTCATATCAATGAGGCAGGACTTAATCAACAAGACTGGATTGTGTCTTGAACCAATCTCTTTTGAGATATAAAACAGAGAAGCAAGCAGAGAGACAGGGAGACCTCCTACCACCAAGAAACAAGAGCCAGGAGAATAACGTGTCCTCTGGATCTGGGTTCCCTGTGCTGAGAAACTCCTAGAGCTGGGGAAGACTAATGACAAGGACCTTCCTCCTGAACTGATAAGAGACAGAATGCCTTCCCTGAGAGCTGGCACACTGAGAATTTGGACTTCTAGCCTCCTAAACTGTGAAACAATAAATTCCTGTTTGTTAAAACCATTCACTTGTAATATTTCTGTTACAACAGAACTGGACAACTAAGATTCATCTTGTAGAGGGTGTTCCTCTTTTTTGCTGACCCTCTACTTTACTAGGCATGATGTACTTCTCCAGGGACTGGCCTCTCTTGATAACGTGTCCAATGTATGTGAGATGAAGTCTCACCATCCTTGCTTCTAAGGAGCATTCTGGCTGTACTTCTTCCAAGACGGATTTGTTCATTCTTCTAGTAGTCCACGGCATAGTCAATAGTCTTTGGCAGCACCACAATTAAAAGGCATTAGTTCTTCAGTCTTCCTTATTCATTCTCCAGCTTTCACATGCATAAGAGGCGACTGAAAACATGATGCCTTGGATCAAGCACACCTCGGTACTTACAGTAACATCTTTTTTTTTTTTAAACACTTTAAAGACTTTTTTGTACAGCAGATTTTCCCAATGTAATGGGGCGTTTGATTTCTTGACTGCTGCTTCCATGGGTGTTGATTGTGGATCCAAGTAAAATGAAATCCTTGACAACCTCAATCTTTTCTCCGTTTATCATGATGTTGCTTGTTGGTCCAGTTATGAGAATTTTTGTTTTATGTTGAAGTGTAATGCATACTGAAGGCTGTGGTCTTTGATCTTTATCAGTAAGTGTGCTTCAAGTCCTCTTCACTTTCAGCAAGCAAGGTTGTGTCATCTGCATATTGCAGATTCCCCATTCTTCCTCATATAGTCCAGCTTCTTGGATTATTTGCTCAGCATACAGATTGAATAGGTATGGTGAAAGGATACAACCCAGATGCACACTGCTCCTGATTTTAAACCACACAGTATCCCCTTGTTCTGTCTGAACCACGGACTCTTGGTCTAAGTACAGTTTCCTATGAGTAAAATTAAGTGTTCTGGAATTTCCATTCTTCATAATGTTATGCATAATTTGTTATGATACACACAGTAAAATGCCTTTGCATAGTCGATAGAACACAGGTAAACATCTTTCTGGTATTCTCTACTTTCAACCAGGATCAATCAGATATCAGCAATGATATCCCTTGTTCCAAGTCCTCTCTGAATCCAGCTTGAATTTCTGGCAGTTCCCTGTTGATGTTACTGTTTTTGAATGATCTTCGGCATAATTTTACTTGTGCGTGATATTAATGATATTGGTTGATAATTTCCACATTCTGTTGGATCACCTTTCTTTGGGATGGGTACAAATATGGATCTCTTCCAGTCGGTTGGCCAGGTAGCTGTCTTCCAAATTTCTTGGCATAGATCAGTGAGCAATTCCAGCACTTCATCCATTTGTTGAAACATCTCAATTGGTATTCCATCATTTCCTGAAGTCTTGTTTCTCGTCTATGCCTTCAGTGCAGCTTAGACCTCATCCTTCAGCATCATCGGTTCTCGATCATATTCTACCTCGTGAACCGGTTGAACGTAAACCTACCGTGACTTTGTATTTCTTTTGCCTTCTTTTGATGCTTCCTGTGTTGTTTAATATTTTCCCCATAGAATCCTTCAGTATTGCAACTCGAGGCTTGAATTTTTTCTTCAATTCTTTCAGCTTGAGAAATGCTGAGTGTGTTCTTCCCTTTTGGTTTTCCATCTCCAGGTCTTTGCACCTTTCATTATAATACTTTGTCTTCTCGAGCTGCCTTTCGAAATCTTCTGTTCAGCTCTTTAATGCCATCATTTCTTCCTTTTGCTTTAGCCAATCTACATTCAAGACCAAGTTTCAGAGTCTCTTCTGACACCCATGTTGGTCTTTTTTTTCTTTCCTGTCTTTTTAAAGACCTCTTGCTTTCTTCATGTACGATGTCCTTGACGTCATTCTACAACTCGTCTGATCTTCAGTCATTAGTGTTCAAAGTATCAAAACTATTCCTGAGGTGGTCTCTAAATTCAAGTAGGATATACTCAAGGTCGTTCTTTGGCTCTAGTGGACTTGTTCTAATTTTCTTCAACTTCAACTTGAACTTGCATATGGGGAATTGATGGTCTGTTCCACAGTCAGTCCCTGGCCTTGCTCTGACTGATGATATTGAGCTTTCCCATCCTCTCTTTCCACAGATGTAGTCAATTTGATTCTTGTGTATTCCATCTGGCAAGGTCCATGTGTACTGTCACCATTTATGTTGTTGAAAAAAGGTATTTGCAATGAAGAAGTCGTTAGTCTTGCACAATTCTATCCTGCAATCTCTAGCGTCATTTCTACCACCAAGGTCGTATTTTCCAACTACTATACCTTTGTCTTCATTTCAAATTTTTGCAGTCCAATCACCAGTAATTACCAATGCATCTTGATTGCATGTTTGATCAATTTCAGACTGCTGAAGTTGGTAAAAATCTTCAATTTCTTCATCTTTGGCTTTTGCAGTTAGCGCGTAAATTTGAATAATAATCCTATTAACTGGTCTTCCTTTTAGGCATATTGATATTATCCTATCACTGATAACATAGTACTTCAAGATAAATCTTGAAAAAAAATTTTTTTTTTTTCACTATGAACTCCATGCCATTTGTTTCCATTTATTATTCCCGGCATAGTAGGCCATAAGATCGTCTGATTCAAAATGGCCAATACCAGTCCATTTCAACTCACTAATGCCTAGGATATCAAAGTTTATGCATTCTATTTCATATTTGAAGATTTCCAATTTTCCTAGATTCATATTTCGTACATTATATTAATGGATGTTTGAAGCTCTTTCTTCTCATTTTGAGTCATGCCATATCAGCAAATGAAGGTTCCAAAAGCTTGACTCCATTCACATCATTAAGGCTGGCTCTGTTTTGAGGAGGCAGCTCTTCCTCAGTCATATTTTGTGTGCCCTCCAACCTGAGAGGCTCCTCTTCCAGCACTGTATAAGATTTTCACTGGCCAACTTTTTCAGAAGTAGACTGCCAGGTCCTTCTTCCTAGTCTGTCTTAGTCTGAAACTCAGTTGAAACCTGTCCACCAAAGGTGACCCTGCTGGTATTTGAAACACCAGTGCAAAGCTTCCAGTTTCATAGCAACATGTAAGCCACCACAGTATGACAAATTGATACACAGTGGACATCAAAAATATTCAAAGCAATTGTGCTTTATGCCAGAGCAGAACAAATTTCCCTCACAATTATGTATAACTTGTTGTGCAGAAGCAAGAGAAAAGCAGCTGATATATAGAGGAAACGAGAGATTAAGAATCATGTGTCACTAACAGGAAGGCAGGCAAACAGAAGTGATTTCACTTTAGTTTCCTAACCTGTCATCTGTCAGTAAACTAAAAGAAAGGTGTATACACTGAAAATTCAAAGGAAAGTCCTTTACAGATACTCTTTATAAAAATCTGAATGTTTCATAAGCATCTACCTCTTCAGAGACTATTAGGAGTGGTTATGCTTTGCAGGGGTTGTGCAGCTATTTTCCAAATTATAAAAAGAATTTATCTATATGGGACTCCATTAGCCTAACTCCAAGCCAGTTTTTATAGCAAAGAAGCTTTTGTTTTGTTGTTAATTTTTTGTTTGTTCGCTTGCTTTATTTTTATGGAGCATTAAACATACAACTTGAAGTAACAGTGGACTCTTCCTTTTAATGCTTATATATTGGGTTGAACCATATGAAATTACTGAAATTAGACCATTTTTGCCTATAAAACAGCAATTTCATATGATTCAATTTAATATCATTCCCTATGTGGATAACTGTACTCTTTTACCTTATCCTGTTTTACAGCACAACTATAAACTTGCCATGTATGTGCACAGATCTGTCCCTTAAAAAGCTCACACACCACATTCCCTGAGTTAGGGTCCCACAACATAGACAAGTTGACTTTGGCACCTCTGGATTACCATTAGGGACAGACACCCTGTTGTCACTTGCTAAAGGGCATTTATGCCCACTTCCACATCACACTGTCTGTATAGACTATCTGGATTCCTCAGGTCATGAGGCTTCGCAAAGCTTGAAGAGAACTGGCAAAGTGAGTCTCAAAGGATGGACCAAAGATTTTTTGTAACTCTGGTATGTCCTAGGCCAAGAAAACCCAATTTTAGTCTACAGGCTACTTCACAAGGAGGTGGAACATCCCATATACCACCTATTTTTTTGTTCCCCTCTCATTGTTGGAGCCTTGGTGGCACAGTGGTTAAAGTGTTCAACTGCTAATCAAAATGTGAGCAGTTCATATCCACCAAGTGCTCCTTGAAACACCCTATGAGGCAGTTTTATTTTATCCTATAGAGTCACTATGAATTGGAATCGACTCGACAGCAGAGTTTGGTATGTTTGGTTTTTCTCACTGTAGGATGGAAAACCAACTAAGCTTAATTATCAGTTTCAACAGCATGCCTTTTGAGTCATTCAATTCAACATAATATATTCAACACCTACTGTAAGCTGGCACTGTGGCAAGAATTAGATGGTCTAGTTAATTTCTAATTAGTAAGTTATTAATGCAGAATGCTGGCAGTGTCATTTTATAAACATAAACACTTTAAGAGAGAAGACCACAGACCACCTTGAGGTTCTAGTTGTCCAACGATTCCTGGACTGGCTTTGACAGTAACCTGCTTGGTTGCCCTCCAGCTTATTTCCTGTCACCGCAACTTCTTATGACAGATTTAAGAATCCTCTCTGCTGTGGGATCGACACTGAAAGGACCCTTTAGTAATTAGAGTTTTTTTCTGGTAACTAAAGAGTATGTAATGTCATAAGGTCAGGGTTTTGTGTTGTTTTGGTTTTTATTTTGCCACACATTAACAATTTACCCAAAACATTGAACTAAACTGACACCATCCCAGCAATGTCGTCAAGGCCCAGGCCATTCCTCCCATCTGTTCTTATGACTAGTTTTGCACAAACTACAAATAAGTTTAACACCTTTGGAAGGCAATAAGCAAAACAGAAAATCTGTTCTGTGACTTCAAGTGGAATGTCACCTGGGTGGCACCTTAACAGGAGATGAGCTAGTATGGATTAGACCAAGCTTCAGGGTCTTAAAGGTAAAGGGTTTTTTTGGCACCTGGTACAGCACCCCCTGTGGCTATTTAGATACACTGTAAATATGTTTTTGTTTACAAGGTTCTTTCTATGCTAAAATGTTAGGCTATTTAACCCATATTTTATCCCTTTCGCCACATACCTTTCAAGGAAAATGGATTGTGCCAAATAATTAAATACTATATAAATATCAAAGCAAACTTACTGTGGTAGAATCAAAAGAAAGAACGTCCACAACCGGGGGATTAGAAGTCTGCAAATCCATTACCTCTAGCTTTGGATTAATCTGTACATTAGTGTAAAAAAAAAAAGGTAATATTAGATTTTTATACCAGAAGAAACTGTATAGTATTTGTAGAAAAGTAAGAGTATTTCATAATGTGTTCTGTAATTAAAATATGTTGGTATGGATATAAAAATTTTAACCAAAATATTAGCCTCCCAAATCTATCAACGTATACGAAAAGATTACCACAGATTGAGTTTATCATACAAATAAAAGTTTGCTTTCATATTAGAAAATCAATGTGATTCACCTATAGATTTTAAAAATGAAACGACCAACCTGAAAAGATGCAGAGAAAAAATCCTAGCCAGTTCATTAAGACAAAAAAAAGGAAATAAAAGGTGTTACAGTGTAAAAATTGGAAAGGAAGAAATAAAATTGTCATTCATATATAACATGATTATCTATGGAGAAATCGTAAAAGAATCTATTGTTAAATCATTAGATTTAAATGATTAAGAGTTTAACAAGATTGCTAGATACAAAATCGATACACAAAATCAATTGCATTTCTACACTTCAGCACAGAGTTAGAAAATGTAATTTTTAAAATGACACTATTTACAATACCACAAAAAATTGAAATACACCAGAATAAATACACAAAGACATATAAGGCCTTGAAGGAGAAAATAATAAAGCTCACGTGAATATATTAAAGAAGGCCTCAATAAATAGAAAGCTATACCATAAACAGCTCAGAAACAGAGCCCTGTATATAGAGAAAATACATTTAAGATTAAAATGGTGCCATTCATCAATACAGGAAGGGTGACTAGAAGTTGATAAAACTGATTCACTATATGGATCTATTCCTAATACTACATGCAGAGGTGGATAGCAGACAAATGAGAAAACTAAATGTTATGTTAAAACTATAAAGTTAATAGAAGAAAATGCAGAAGAATATCTTTGGAGCCCAGAGTTGAAAAGGACGTCTTAAACAAAAACTTCGAAAGTAAAACCGCAAGGCATTAAAAAAAAAAAAAGGTGCCTCTTATTATACTAAAATTAAGGAGTTCTGTTAACAATGGATGTCACAAAGTTAATAATCAGATAATGGAACAGGAGGAGATATTATGATGTCTAAAGCTGGAAAAGGAGAAATATCTAAAATATATTTAAAAAGGACAGCGACCCCAAGGAAAAAAAAAAGTTGTGAAAGAGAAACCCTAAAAGCTAACCAGCATATGAAAAGATGTTCAGAAACGTTGCTAACAGGAAAAAGGAAAACACCAGTTAACACCTATTAGATTGCAAAAACTAGAAAGCTCAGTGATGTTAATATTATTTATAGCACCCTTGTTTGTAATGCCAAAAAAACCCAAAACCAAAACTGGAAATACCCCCAATGACTATCAACAGTAGAATAGATACATAGATTATGGGAATTAGTATTGTGTAAATTCACTATATGCTATATATAGCAGTGACAATCGAATGAATACACGTATGTGCAAGATAAAAAAATCTCAGGATTTTAATTTTAAATGAAAAAGGAAGTTGTAGAAAAATATATTCAGTATGATTCCATTTATATAAAGGTCAAAACCATTCAAAAGTAAACAATATCTGAATTACAGATTCTAGCCTATGTAGAAAAATTATAAAGAAAATCAAAGGGAATGATTAACACAGTGTTGACCACTTCTGAGGAAAGTTATCTCAGAACTCAAAAAGACCAGAACTTAACCAAAATCACACCAGCACCACCACCAAATATTTACTAAACATTATGGATTCAAAGAAATAAATGACACTTATGGCTATCATACTTACAATTTGTCTCTCAAACAAACAAAATAATTATAATGAAATAAACGGGAAAAAAGAGAGCAGAGCTTTGTATCAAATGAATGGTAGCAGCAATTAAGGGTACTGAAGAACCTCAAAGAAGAAACTGTTGATTAAGCATTTAGATAGTGAGAAAGGCTACCTATGGAGAAAATAGGGCTTTAAGATGGCGCCTTAAAAAAAAAAAGTTTAAAAAATAAAAACAAAGAGACTGAGGTGAGTTAAAGAGCATTCCAGAGCACAGGCAGAAGCTGACATGATACTTTTGCAACAGTAAAAGACAATCAGAGAGGCTGGCATAAGTCAAATTGTGAAGGGTGAAGGAATTTGGGAAGGTATAGAAAAGCTGCAGGCTAAAACGTTTCAAAAAGTCATCTGACAGAGACATGCAGAGTCTCAGAAATACACTAGGGGTAACAGTGAGGCCACGCGGCGATAGTCCAGGAGGCTGGTGATAAAAAGGGTGGAATGATTTTAAAAACACTTATCATGTTTGATGGTTGTAGCTGTACTTTTAGAAGTAGTAAGATCATTTTATAATTATTCAGCGCACTGTGTTAGAGGGGAAGATGTACGTACCCAGTAATCATCAGGTTAAAGTAAAGGGACAAGCATGTCAGGGTGAGAGTAAGCGGACTGCCAGCTTGGCTAGCCAACGATACTTTTAGGTCTTTCTGGTTGCTCCAGAGAGGGTTAGCTCTAGCTGGGTCTGGAGCTGCTGTGAAGAAACCAGAGGGTGACTCACCTTCCTTTCGACCTTAGGCTAGGCAGTCAACGACACTTGTTTGTTGATATTTTATTCTCTTTTATCTACTGCCACCTAGTGTAGACATGAAATGGCTTACCCATGAAAATGTAATTTGGTTTCACCGCCTGAATTTGGAACTGCCCAAGAAATCAAAATCATATGGAAATAGTCAGCACCTCTCACAGAAAAATCCCTGAACTAAGGCTGGAAAACTCTGTACCCAACAGTATTTTACTATACTGTGTTACGAGTTGTTGCTACATATAGTAAGTGGAGCAAGACATTCTTATTAGTAAAATTTTACAGTCCTTTCCATACAAAAAATATGCTAAGGAGGTGGCACTTGTAATTATTTACTGCCTAACCTCCAGGAATACTAACTGTACCGTCTGGCTCCCCAACATGTGAAGAACCCTTTAATAGAGTTCCCATGAAATGGAGTGGGATGCCTTATGAGAAGGAGTCTTGGTGGCACAGTGGTTAAGTGCACTCGGCTGCTAACCAAAAGGTTGGTAGTTTGAACCCACCCACAAAATATTATTATATAAATATTTGATATTTGTATAAGAAAAATTTCCTTGCTACTGACTATTATATAGAATTTCACAAACAACTTATAAATTAAGGTAATCTCAAATGGCTACTATAAAGCAAAAAAAGTCAGAAAACAGTTTATTAATAAATTTTTTTAATTCACGAACCATAATTCCTTTCTAAACTATTCTGCAATTCTCCTGCAACTCAATATTCTATAATAACTATTCTGATGCCTTGCTGTCGGCGAGAACAATCACAGTCTCTAAGAATGACTATTTTTTTCCAATGGAAATATGCAAAAGAAGAGGGCAATGCAGAAAACGAGTTTCACACTCGCATATTCAAGGAGGAAGGCTTGGCTTTGTCTGAGACATGGGACTGTGCAATTCAGCTCCTGAGAGTCAGAAGAAGATAAAGTCAGCATGAACTAGTGATGTGATGCAGCACAATGTGGGCAGGTTCAGACACCTCGTTTTAAACCTTAGGCTTCCATCCATGAAACAAACAAAAGGAGTTGTCATCCTTTTTTTTAAGAAAGGGTGCCTAGGCCAGGAGCAGTACAAAGGGTATGTAGTTACATCAGTCAAAAACTCACAGGAAGGGTGTGTTTCACACAGCTAGTTTAAGAACCTAGGGTTTTATGCCTCATGTTCTCTTTCATGTGGCCTTCCTTCTTTTGTTTATTCTAAAAGCAACTGCCTATCACCCTGTCTGCGTTTATTTAGGAATAAGTATATATTTAGTCAGGTGGTACCCAAAGCCTAACACTTTGCAGGATGCTCCATCTTCAAGCAGCTGGAGCACTTAAAGCTGGCAAATGGGTGGCTTCTGCAAAAAGCCAAAGGATTTCATCCAGCATATTGTTGTTGTTGTCATTAGGTGCCATCATGTCAGTTTTGACTCATATGTACAACAGAACAAAATGCTGCCAGGTCCTGTGCCATCCGCAGAATCTTTGTTATGTTTGAGCCCATTGTTGCAGTCCCTGTGTCAATCCATCTTGTTGATGATCTTCCTCTTTTTCGCTGACCCTCTACTTTAAATAGCATGATGTCCTTTTGCAGCAACTGGTCCCTCCTGATAACATGCCCAAAGTAAGTGAGATGAAGTCTTGCCACCCTCGCTTCTAAAGAGCATTCTGGCTATACTTCCTTCAAGACAGATTTGTTTGTTCTTCTGGAAGTCCATGGTTGTCTTAGTTATCTAGTGCTGCTATTAACAGAAATACCACATGTGGATGGCTTTAACAAAGAGAAGTTTATTTTCTCCCAGTGAAGTAGGCTAAAAGTCCAAATTCAGGGTGTCAGCTACAGGGGAAGGCTTTCTCTCTCTCTGTTGGCTCTGGAGGAAGGTCCCTGTCCTCAACTTCCCCTGGACGAGGAGCTTCTCAGGCGCAGGGACCCTGGGTCCAAAGGACAACCTCTGCTCCAGTGCTGCTTTCTCGGTGGTATAAGGTCCCCTGTCTCTCTGCTTGCTTCTCTCTTTTATATTTCAAGAGATTGCCTGAAGACAATCTAATCTTTTAGATTGAGTCCTGCCTTACTAACATAACCGCTGCCCATGCTCCCTCAGTAACATCATGGAGGATTTACAACATGTATTTGTAGGAAAGTCACACGATAGGGGGAATCATGGCCCAGCCAAATTAATGCACACATTTTGGGGGGGACATAATTCAATCCATGACAATGGCATATTCAGTATTGTTCGCCGACACCATAATTCAAAGGCATCAATTCTTCTTCAGTCTTCCTCATTCATTTTCCAGCTTTCACATGCATATGAGGTGACTGAAAATACCATGGCCTGGGTCAGGCAAACTTCAGTCCCACTAGAAGTGACACCTTTTTTTTTTTTTAACACTTTAAAGAGGTCTTTTGCAGATTAGCCCAATGCGATGCATCATTTGATTTCTTGGCTGCTGCTTCCATGGACATTGATTGTGGATTCAAGTACAATGAAATTTTTGACAACTTTAATCTTTTCTCTATTTATCATGACATTGCTTATTGGTCCAGTTGTGAGGATTTTTGTTGTCTTCATGTTAGGTACAATCCATATTGAAGGCTGAGGTTTCTGATGTTCATTAGTAATTGCTTCATGTCCTCTTCACTTTCAGCAAGGTTGTGTCATCTGCGTATCACAGGCTGTTAATGAGTCTTCCCTCCAATGTTGATGCCACGTTCTGCTTCACATACTTTAGCTTCTTGGATTATTTGCTCAGCATACAGATTGAATAAGTATGATGAGAGGATACAACGCTGACGCACACCTTTCCTGACTTTAAACCATGCGGTATCCCCCTCGTTCTGTTCAAGCAACTGTCTCCCGATCCATGTACAGATTCCTCATAAGCACAATTAAGTGCTCTGGAATTCCTATTCTTTGCAATGTTATCCATAATTTGTTACTATCCACACAATCAAACGCTTTTGCATAGTCTATGGAAGACAGCTAAACATCTTTCTCGTATTCTCTGCTTTCAGCCATGATCCATCTGACACCAGAAATGATATAACCCCTCATTCCATGTTCTCTTCTTAAACTGGCTTGAACTTCTGGCATTTTCTGTTCATGTACTGCTGCGACAACTTTTGAATTATCTTCAGCAAAATTTTACTTGTGTGTGATACTAATGATATTGTTGATTAATCTCTGCATTCTATTTGATCACTTTTCTTTGGAATGAGCAGAATAGGGACCTTTTCCAGTTGGCTGGGCAGGCAGCTGTTTTCCAAATTACTTGTATTGACCAATGAGTACATCCATGGCTGCATCTGTTTGTTGAAACACGTCAATTGTTATTCTGTTATTTCCTGGAGCCTTGTTTTTCTCCAATGTCTTCGGTGCCGCTTGGACTTCTTCCTTCAGTACCATTGGTTCTTGATCATATTCTACCTCCTGAAATGATCGAGGGTTGATCAATTCTTTTCAGTACAGTAACTCTATGTATTCCTTCCATCTTCTTTTGATGCTTCCTGTGTTGTTCAGTACTTTGCCCACAGAATCCCTAAATACTGCAACTCAAGGCTTGAATTTTTTCTTCAGTTCTTTCAGCTTAAGAAATGTTGAGCATTTCTAACTCCATGTCTTTGCATATGTCATTATAATACTTTAGTTTGTCTTCTGGAGCCACCCTTTTAATCTTCTGTTCAGCTCGTTTACTTCATATTTTCCTCCTGTTGCCTTAGCTACTCTACATTCAAGAGCAAGTTTCAGAGTCTCTCCTGACATCCATTTTGGTCTTTTGTTTCTTTCCTGTCTTTTTAATGACTTCTTGTTTTCTTCATGTATGATATCCTCGATGTCATTCTACAACTTGTCTGGTCTTTGGTCATTAGCTTTCAATGTGTCAAATCTATTTTTGAGACGATCTCTAAATCCAGGTGGGATATATTCAAGATTGTACTTTGGCTCTGGTGGGCTTGTTCTAATTTTCTTCAGCTTCTACTTGAACTTGCATATGAGCAATTGACTCTCTGTTCCGCAGGTGACCCCTGGCCATGTTCTGGCTGATGATATTGAGTTTTTCCATCATCTCTTTCCACAGATGTAGTTGATTTGACTCCTGGTATTCCATCTGCTGAGGTCCATGTGTATTGTTGCCATTTATTTGGTGAAACAAGGTATTTGCAATGAAGAAGTCATTGGTCTTGGAAAATTCTATCATGTGATCTTTGGCATCATTTCTATCACCAAGGCCATATTTTCCAACTACCAATCCTTCTTCTTTGTTTCATACTGTTGCATTCCAATCACCAGTAATTATGAATGCAACTTGATTGCATGTTTGACCAATTTCATATTGCAGAAGTTGGTAAAAACCTTCAATTTCTTCATCCCTAATGGCTGGTGCATAAATTTGAATGACAGTTGTATTAACTGGTCTTCCTTGTAGATGTATGATTATTATCCTATCACTGACAGTGTTGTACTTCGGGATAGATCTTGAAATGTTCTTTTTGATGATGAAACAATGGCATTCCACTTCAATCTGTCATTCCCAGCATAGCAGACCATATGATTTTCTGATTCAAAATGGCCAAAACCAGTCCATTTCAGCTCACTAATAGCTAGGATATTGATGTTTATGTGTTCGATTTCATTTTTGACGATTCCCAATTTTCCTAGATTCATACGCTGTACATTCCACATTCCAATTATTAATGAATGTTTGCAGCTATGTCTTCTTATTTTGAGTCGTGCCACATCGGCAAAAGATTGTCCCAAAACCTTGACTCTATCAACATCATTACGGTCGACTCTACTTTTAGGAGACTGCTCTTTCCCAGTTGTCTCTTGAATACCTTCCAACCTAAGGGGCTCATCTTCCAGCACTTTGTCAAACAATGTTCCACTCCTATCATAAGGTTTTCATTGGCTAATTGTTTTTCAGAAGCAGACCACCAAGTCCTTCTTCCTAGTCTGTCTTAGTCTGGAAGCTCAGCTGGAACCTGTCCACCACAGGTGACCCTGCTGGTATTGTATACCAATGGCATAGCTTCCAGCATCACAGACAACATACGAGTCCCCTCGGTACAACAAACTGAGAGATGTGCGGGGAAGAAAAAATTTTACCTGTGTTTTATGGACTATGCAAAGGCATTTGACTGTATGGATCATAACAAATTATGGGTAACATTGCAAAGAATGGGAATTCCAGAACACTTAATTGTGCTCATGAGGACACTGTACATAGATCAAGGGGCAGTCATTCGAACAGAACAAGACAATACTGCCTGTTTCAAAATCAGGAAAGGTGTGCGTCAGGGTTGTATCCTTTCATCATACTTATTCAATCTGTATTCTGAGCAAATAATCTGAGAAGCTGGACTACATGAAGAAGAACGGGGCATCAGGATTGGAGGAAGGCTCATTAACAACCTGTGTTATGCAGATGACACAACTTTGCTTGCTGAAAGTGAAGAGGACTTGAAGCACTTTCTGATGAAGATCAAAGATTAAAGCCTTCAGTATGGACTACACCCCAACATAAAGAAAACAAAAATCCTCACAACTAGACCAATAAGCGACATCATGATGAAGAGAGAAAAGAGGACATTTTCAAGGATTTCATTTTACCTGGACCCAAAATCAATGCCCTTGGAAGCGGCAGTCAAGAAATTAAACAACACATTGCATTGGGCAAATCTGCTGCAAAATATCTCTTTAAAGTGTTAAAAAGCAAAGGTGTCACTTAAAGGACTAAGGTGGGCCTGACCCAAGCCGTGGTGTTTTTAATCACCTCATAAGCATGCAAAAGCTGGACAATGAATAAGGTACACCGAAGAATTGGGGTCGCTGAAAAGTTGCATTGGTGAAGAATACTGAATATACCGTGGACTGTCAGAAGAATGAAGAAATCTGTCTTGGAAGAAGTACAGCCAGAGTGCTCCTTAGAAGCAATGATTGCAAGACTTTGTCTTATGTACCCTGGAGGGACCAGTCCTTGGAGAAGGACATCATGCTTGGTAAAGCAGAGGGTCAAAGAAAAAGAGGAAGACCCTCAACAAGAAGTACTAACACTGGCTGTAACAACGGGCTCAATTATAACAATGATTATTAGGATGGCTCAGGACCCGGCAGTGTTTCGTTCTGTTTTACATAGTGTTGCTCTGAGTCACAACCAAATTGACAGCATCTAGCAATAACAACAATAACTCAAATTCAGAAATAATACACTGATGTTTAATGCAAAAATAAGAAGTTAGAGAAATTAATTACATTTTATAGATACTGTTTCCTCCATTTAAAAAAAAAATTTGATTGTGTTTTTGGTAAAAATTTGCACAGCACACAGGGTCCCATTTAACAATTACTACGCAAACTGTTCAGTGACATTGGTTACGCTTTTCTCAATATGTCATTATTCTCGTTAATGCTATTCTGGATATTTTGTTTCCAGTGATCTGGCTTCCCTGTCCCCTTACCCTTTCATCTTTGCTTTAGACTAATTGTTGACCATTCGGTTCCACATAGATGATTTTTTTGAAGGTACGCAGTACTCATGGATAACATCCTCCATTTAGCAAGAAGGTGATCTCAACGGTTAGCTCATGGAGTATTTCAGGGTGATACTTCAGGGCGTGCTCCAGTCTCAACTTGTCCAGCAAGTCTGGCTTTTTTTACAGCTTGAGTTCTATTCCACATTTCTCTCCCTTCTGTCAGGATCCATCCATTATGGCCCTGATCAGAATGATCATTAGTGGCAAATGAGGCTGTGGCTCATGTAGACTCTTAGTCCTGTAGTATAGTTTCTTCTCTAAGTCTCATATGCATGCGAAAGCTGGACAATGAATAAGGAAGACCAAAGAAGAACTGATGCCTTTGAATTGTGGTGTTGGCAAAGAATACTGAATATACCATGGACTGCCAGTAGAATGAACAAATCTGTCTTAGAGGAGGTACAGCCAGAGTGGTCATTAAAAGCAAGGATGGCAAGGCTTCGTCTTATGTACTTTGGACACATTATCATGAGGGATCAGTTCCTGAAGAAGGACATTATACTTGATAAAGTAGAAGGTCAGCGAAAAAGAGGAAGATCCTTGAGGAGATAGAGTGGTGCACTGGCTGCAACAATGGGCTCAAACACAGCAATGATCGTGAGGATGGCACAGGACTGGGCAGTGTTTCGTTTTGTTGTATGTAGGGTCCCTATCAGTCAGAATCGATGTGATAGCACCTAACAACAGATCCCACAGCTTTGCCCCTATCTCTTCCCAGAACTTTATGGTTTTAGCTTTAACATTTAGGTCCTTAATCCCCTTTGAGTTAGTTTTTGTTTACTGTATGAGGTACGGTTCCTGTTTCATTTTTCTACATGTGGCTATCCAATTTTTCCAGCACTATTTGTTGAAGAGACTGTTTCTTCCCTGTTGAAAGGACTTTGACTCTTCGTTGAAAATCAGTTGTCCATAGATGGATGGGTTTATTTCTGGCTTCTCATTTCTATTCCACTGGTCTATGTGTTTATCTTTGAACCTGTACCAGGCCGTTTTGATTACCACAGCAGTATAGTATATTTTGAGGTTGGGAAATATGAAGCTTCCTGCTTTGTTCTTCTCAAATATTGCGTTGGCTATTGAGGCCTCTTTCCTTTCCATATATAGCTGGTGATTAGTTTTTTCCATCTCAATAAATAATGTTGGAATTTGGACCAGGATTACATTGTATCCATAGATCACTTTAGGTAGTGCTGACGTTTTACAGTATTACGTCTTCCAACCCATGAGCAGGGACTGTCCTTCCATTTAAGTAGATCTCTTTCAGTCTCCTATATTAGTGTTTTATAATTTTCATATATATGTCTTTTACATCCCTGTTTAGGTCTATTTCTAGGTATTTTATCATTTTGGGGGCTACTATAAATGGTACTGCTTTCTTGATTTCCTTTTCGGATTCCTCCTTGTTAGTGTATAGGAACCCAAATGATTTTTGTGTTCCTCCACATTTTTTTAATAATGTTTTTATATTCTATTTTAATTATATACACTGATCTCAAAAAAAAAAGTCTGCCTAAGTTTCAAATATTTCCAAAGTAACATATGAAAGCTGACCTTGCCTAAAAGCTTTGAAAAAAATTTTAATCCACCATCGTTAGTTTTTTTTCAAAGTAAAATTCACTAATCACAAATAAATATAGCACAGCTTCTATTTTGGTTCCTACTATCTTTTCTAGTCATCTTTTGGCTTTAGGAGGGATCCATGGCAATTAATAAGGACTATTCACAAAATGGAAACCCTGATGGTGTAGAGGTTAAGGCTGCTAACCATAAACGTCAGCAGTTCAAATCCACCAGGCGCTCCTTGGAAACTCTATGGGGCAGTTCTACTTTGTCCTATAGGGTCGCTATGAGTCGGAATTGACTCGATGGCAATGGGCTTGGTTTTGGTTTATTCACAAAACAATCTGACCTTTAGCAATTTTTTTTCATAATACCAAAGGAGATGTTCTCTTTCCAGAAAGCTTTATACCCTTGCTTTATTTTAAGAGATTTTTACAAAATAAATGAACAGTTGGTTGTTCATATGCAGAATCCTATCACTGTGCTAGCATTTTATATTGCAGGATCTGAAGGTGTTTTACAAAAATAAGTTATATTGTATATTTAATTTAAGCAACCATGAGTGCTTATGTTGTTGTTAGTTGCTGTTGAGTGGATTCCAACTCCTGGAGACCGCCACGTGTTTATAGATAAATTAAACCGGGTACCCAGAGGCTGATTTTTTTTTAAGGCCACTAACAAAATTCAGTCACAATATTCAACAGTCTGTACAGTGTAAATGAATTCTAATTCCAAGATGAATATGTCAGTTTTTAATATAATTTTAAGAGTGCGTATTTGTGCCAGGTGCTCCTTGCAAACTCTGTGGGGCAGTTCTACTCTGTCCTATAGGGTCGCTATAAGTCAGAATCGACTTGACAGCACTGGGTTTTTGTACTGGGTATTTGAAAAATAATGGTTCAGAGTGACTTTGTCTGGCTTGGGTCATCCTAACCTAGCAATACAAAACAACCCAGCTGGTTTTACTGCTTTCTGGCTCAGCCATCAGAGTAAAGCTACTCAATAACTTGTCGACATTTTAAAGAAAGTCTAGCACTCTTAAGTGGACTGGGGCTGACAGGAAATCACAGAGAAAATGGCTTAGTCTCCAATGCTGAGGTAGTGTGAGGCCATGCAATATCACTGAATAAAGAGTAAGGAGACCAGGGCTCAGCCCATAGCTCCGCCATCTGCCACTCTGGAAAGGGAGCTAAGTGAGTGACAGCGCAGCAAGGCACCACCTCCTGATCAAATCCAGCCAAGCCACAGACATGCTAAAGTGTAAAACATCAACAAGAATCAATGAAAGCAGCTTGGGTAAATTAAGGAAACTCAAGTTAAATAAAATATATTAAATAATACCTCAGCTCCATAGGGGATCAAGAAATACACCTATAATTGTAGAAACTGAAAACATAAAAAGGTGATGAACCACAAGTTACATCACATTCTTTCTTTGAAAGAAATTTTTAAAAACGACCCAGTAAGTAGCGGGAGGAAATAGTGAAGTACAAAAGTAAATACTTTAGAAGGACTAGAAAGCTAATTGGAAGTTGGAGAGGACAAAAATTATACCAAAGAACCAAAAATAAACACTACCAAGGACAAACTAGGACAAAAATCCCAAAATATGGCTGGATTAAACTATGAGTTGAACTGACTCAACAGCAACGATTTAAACAAGATTAAAAAAGGAGTCCAAAAAGAAAGAAAAAAAAAAAAGGCACATGCACGCACACTGAGAGTAGCAGAAGTGCCTCAGACAACAGAAAAGACCAAGACTAAGGAAGCCAAAATCAAAAAACTGATTGGGGTGCGGGACAGAGAGACTGGAAGAGGGTATAGAACCATAGGATGAAGAGTGTGTAAATGGGACAAAGCACTGCTACTCAGGAATAAGACTTAGGAACACAAAATACATACCTAAAGGCAAAGAAAGGTTCTGGCCACAATGAAAAGGAGTGTTCAGATGAATAGGCAATAGTAATTTCTGACATCAGCTCTTAGAAAAGGGCTTAAGGAGAATCACACAAAATGGAAAGAAGTAGGCTTAACTCCAGCTAAGTATCCAGTGAAAATAAATTTTTCTCTGAAGAGATAATGCTTAAATCTGTAACTTGTCAATAAAAAACTTACACCTAAACAGATAATTATACATTTAATACACCCATATATAGACAACAAAATGGCCCCAGTTATTAGTTTAATGTCTAAATATTTTCTTTTTGCTATCCGTAAGATTATTATTATTTGTTATTAAAGGGCTTCAAGATACCTATTTCAATAACGGTTATAAAAATTCTTGTGCTTCGTAATATCAAATGAAGTCCTTCAGTCCTGTTCTCATAACAGCCCTCACATGAGCAACCTAAAAACACCTAGGACAAGAAGTTCAGAGTTCACAGTTACCACAGGCCTAAGATTTGATTTCTGACTTCCTAGTTCACACTTACGTTTGTTTTACTTCTGGGCCTTCAAGAAGTAAATACGAGAGGCTTTAGCACTATTACATACTATCATATGTCGTTTTACTTTATTACTGGTAACAACTGACTGTTTCTCAAAGTGCTATTGTTTAAAGGCAGAACCAGGTTTATATTTTCTACTGGATTATAATTTAGTATACTTTCAAGCACCTAGTTGAACAGTGGCCCCAAAATGGGCACTTAAAAATGATACAACAAACATGCACAGAATACTCACTTCAACAGTCTCAAGTTTTCCATCGTGCGGATGTGGTGTTCTTGGGTAGATATCAAGAAGATGTGGTGGCGACTCAAAATGCAATCTTTTGAGATTTCTTTTAATGAGACTTTTACAATTCAATTCATCAAAGTTAGTCCTCCACAATAAGACCTATAAAAAAAATCAGTCACGACGGCAGTTGTTGGCTTGCACGTACAAGCAACAGAATTGATTTTTAAAAAGTGAATACATAAATTGTCCTTTTTTTAGGGATGGGGAGAGACTTAGCATTTCAAATTGCCTTCATGTAAATTTGAAATCCATATTAAGAAAATGTCTTATTACCTGAAAATCCTCTCCACACCCCTCTCAAAAGTGAAACCCTTGTTTTTAGCTTGATAATTCATCTTATTCAACAGATCTAGTTATAAATGACTTTTGGTCATTTCGAAAAAATGAAGATTTGCTACCATAAAATATTTATATTAATGTCCTCAAAAAAAAAGATACAGGCAAAACAATTAGACAGTAAATCAAGTGAAAGTGCCATACCTATAGCTGAGTTCCCAAAACTACCAGAATTGGCACTACTTCTGTTATGAAATAGCAGACTTCCTGGCACTAACTCAAATATAAATTCATTGATAATCACCTTAATAGAAAAGTAGCTGGCTGCAAAAATCTTAGCTGAGGTCAAGGACTCCTTCACCCTCACCAAATCTAAGAGGGAGCTAAAGAAATGTACAAACCTGTGCGTCTGCGCCTCCTGATGCAAACAGCTCCCCACCTTTTGAAAATGACACAGCAAAGACAGGTCCCTAAGAAATAAAGGGAGGTAAAAGAAAAACGTACTTGGTGATAGTTTTTTATGGCCAACAGGATTGTGAGTACCAATTTTTCATCTCAATTTATCTAGATGACTTACACAATAGACTGACTGAAAACATCCAGCTGCTACCAACTAATGCAGGCAGAGTAAAAATCATCAATGAACTAATCCAATTATATTAAATCACAAGGAAATGATACTAAATTAAAAATAAATACTAATAAAAATAAGAAAATAAAACCTTTTTCTCCTTTAAAGAAAAGCTTGTGCATGTATAAGTTGATAAGAATTTATGTTAAAATTTTATGACTTTGGACTCTTTAGTCAATCAATCACTAGCAGAAACTGAAAGATAAGTATTGTAGGTGACAGGAATGAGGCTATATAAACAGAGGCCATTCCCTGATTCCCAAGGCTTTACTGAGTTCTCCCTTCATGCAGGTAATGGTGAGCCACTAAAAGTTGTAAGACCAGGAGATAAATAAGAGAAAAGCTGTGATTGATGAAAAAAAAAAAAACCCTAGGTGAGTGAGTGATGAATTGGAATAAGTAGAATGAATGCTTAGAGGCCAGTTAGGAGGTTACTGTAACTGTCTAGGTAGGAAGCAATGCGAGCTTGAAACTAAGCAATGCTGTGGAATAGGATCAGACTGTACTTTGCACAGTGACAACATACACAGCCTCTAGGTCAATTTTTTAGTCAAGATAAGAGTAATTATTTCTCATCTCAGAAATAATATTAGTATATTTGGTTTGTTTTTAATATTCTTAATCTTTACAAGAGAACTTTTGGGGAAAAAATCTTGTATTTTTTCAAAGCCATCTCACATTCATAAGTTATCATAGCCTTGTGAACACCTTCACCTCCGTATTTTTCCATCTTCAAAATTTGAAATCTCAACTACCAAGTACCCACACTGAAAACTAAAAAACACCTTTGTATGTTGGAAATGCATTCCTTAATCAGGGAGAATGTTCTTCAACTCGTCTTAGCACTTTAGTCAGCTAATCATACTTTAAGTCATCTAATCTTATGACCCAGACTGTGAATAATTTCATCTTTGTGGTTAGTTTTTCCTCCTAAAATATTGTTTATCTTTTTTATATTATTTTTTACTTATTTCATAAATATTTCAATCTTTGGCCCCTTTTACTGACTGTATCTACTCAGCCTAAATCCATGGATACGCATATATCTGAGCTGGCTAATTTCTATTTCTGCTTCACACTAGCACAGCTGCAGAACAAATAACAAAGCAAAGCAGGAAGCCGGGCAGGATATACAAAAGCAGAAAGAGCCCCTTCTCCCCTAGACCATGAAGCCCATTCTATTTCTGGATATAAATAGCTTATACTTGGTTAAGAGGAAGGACATAGTACATATCCAAAAAAGAAGAAAAGAAAAAAGAGGACACATTCTAAAAAATTTAAAGAAACTTGAATATTTACACTGGAGGGATAACTAGTTTATACACTTAAAAAAAGTGTGTGTGGAGAGGTGTCTTTGAACAAGCTTTATATATAAATATACTCTTCTTCCCCACTGGGTTCTAAACTAATTAAGAGTCAGATGATCACCTTTCTTAAAGATAACTGCTTATTATGAGAGAATGTGGGCAAATGGCTTTTCTAGAATTGAACTCCAGAATGAATCAGCCAAATCTGGACATGGGCAGGCTTCCCCACATGAAGTCTCAGAAGAAAATGGTGAGGGCAGGCTCATTCCCACAGGCAGGAGAAAAGGTGTTGGGCTGGGCTGGGCAAACTTCTGCTTCCAAACTCACCTATCAGATTGAGAACAGTGAGTCGGGGGGTAGGGGAGGCCAAGACTATCAGAGCTAGTGGGACAGCTCCACATGGGGAGAAAGATCAGAAGTAGGGAATAAGCTTACCCACCACAATTTAACCACTCAAACCTAAACTGCACACTGATGAAGACAGCAGTAAAAAATTAATTTAATGGCATTGAAAGATACACATCAATTTTGACAAGAATTATAATAATATTTCTAAGGGTTGCTTCCAGAAGATAAAAACACAGCCTTGGAAATTTTCTTTTTTTTTTTTTTTGATGACAGCAGGAATGCATCCTGCAATCGGTAAAATGACAAAGGCATATAACAAAATGGGTCAAAAATTTAAATATACATTAAAGGCAAAATTTTAGCGTTAATACCGTATGCCCTTGAAGTGTATATATGAGCCTTCCTTCTAGGAGATCCAGAATCTTAAGTGTACCATCGGACGAGGCAGTGATGAGATAGTTGCCAGAAGGATGGTATGATAAACAATTAACTCCACCACTGTGAACTGAATGGTAGAAAATAAAAGCAAATTTCAGAGAACAGTTATTTTCTATTTAATATTTTACTGTGTTCTCAGTGAAAGTTTACACAGCAAATTAGGTTCCCATTTGACAATTTCTATACAAATTATTCAGTGAAACTACTTACGTTTTTCACAATGTGTCAACATTCTCTCCAGTTGTGTTTTATATTATTTTGGTTTCAGTACTCTAGTCTCCCTGCCCCTTTATCTTCTCATCTTTGCTTTAGAGTGATTGTTGACTTTTTGGTCTCATATAGATGGTTTTTTACTGGATCACCATACTCAGGGTAATATCCTTTATGTTGTGTGCCAATCTATTATTTCACTAAAAGGTGACCTCAGGGGATAGTTTCAGTTCAAGGTTTACAAAGTATCTCAGGGTGATAATCTCAGGGAGTTCTCTAGTCTTAACTGGTCCAGAAGGTCTGTGCTTTTTAAAAACTGTTCTGTGTTTTTCTCCTGTTCTCTCGAGGTCCATCTATTGTGGCCCTGATCAGAACAGGGACTATCTAATTCTACTGGTCTCAGGGTAGATAAGGCCACGGCTTGTGTAGGCTATTAGCCCTGTAAACTAGTTTCTTCTCTGAAATTTTGGTTTCCTTCTTTTTCTTTTGCTCCAAACGAGTACAGACCAATAGTTGTATCTCAGATGGCTGCTTGCAAGCTTTTAAGACCCCAAACACTACTCACTTTACTAGTATGTACAGCATGAACTTTGTGGTGCCAATTGACTGAGATGTCCCATGAGACTAAGGTCCTAAGTCTTCAGAGAACAGTTTTTAATTCTAAGGCTGGATCTTTGCTCAGTTAGTAATATAAGCTTCAAAACAAGAATGATTTAGAGGCAATGTCTCCACTAAACTCTATACGGCTCACTAAAACAAATGAGTATTTTGGCATCATACAGCTTAAACTTGCAGCTAATTAGATAAAATAACTCAAAAAAAAAAAATAAGACTGTGTTGCGGGAAGATAATCTTGTTGGCCACAGAATTACGAAGTCCTTGAATACATTACCAATAAAAGCAACGGTTGATTACTACCAGTTTATATAACGTATAAAATCTAGCCTCAAATTAAAAATAACAACTCCTTAGTGGCTTGGGACTAAGGGGTCAAGAGTGTAGAGATATATTTGGAGAAAGGCACAGTCTTGCCATCAAGTTTTATAAATCATTTCTGTTTACTATCCTTCCAACAGGAGGCAGTATAACACAGTGATCAAAAGTTTGCTCTTCCAAACATTTGTAAACAGAAAGTAAAGACCCAGTCAGTTCTGCCAATTATTGGAATAAGTCTCTTAACTCTTTAAGTTTCAGTTTCCTTATCTTTAAAATGGGGGTAATTATAATAATACCTCTTAGGAGCACCAGTAGCATAATGGTTAAGTGCTCAGCTGCTAACTGAAGGGTCTGCGGTTCGAACCCACCGGCTGCTCCACAGGAGAAAAGCCTGATGATCTGCACGCCTAAAGATTACAGCCTAAGAAACCCAATGGGGCAGTTCTACTCTGTCCTATAGGGTCGCTGTGAGTCAGAATTGACTCAAGGACACACAGCAATAACAACAACAGTAATACCTATCAGGGCTGTTGTGAGGGTTTACTAAGGTGTCTGCTACATGGTACACATTGCGTAAACGATAACCAAAAAAAAAAAAAACAAAAACCAAACCTACTGCCACAGAGTCGATTCTGACTCATAGTGACCCTATAGGACAGAGTAGAACTCCCCACAGAGTTTCCAAGGAGTGCTTGGTGGATTCAAAATGCCGATCTTTTGGTTAGCAGCTGTAGCTCTTAACCACTACTCCACCAGGGTTTCCGAGTAAATGATAGCTATTATTATTAAATATTAAGAAAAAGAAATGTAGATTTAAAATAAATCCAGTATAAACCAAAACCCAAAACCAAACCCAGTGCCGTCGAGTCGATTCCAACTCATAGCGACCCCATAGGACAGAGTAGAACTGCCCCATAGAGTTTCCAAGGAGCGCCTGGCAGATTTGAACAGCCGACTTTTTGGTTAATAGCCGTAGCACTTAACCACTATGCCACCAGAGTTTCCAAATCCAGTATAAACTAAGAAAATCAATGCATTTCTCCTTTAGCTTCAACACATAGGGACATTAGGAAGTTGTTCTCTACCAGATATAACACCTGTTTTTGCTCCTTCAGTTTTGGAACTCAGAGTCAATTTCTCTTCCTGACCTCTCACATAATGCAGGTGAGCAGAATTTGAAAGCCTCACAGTAACTTACCTTTTTATAGCCCCTGGCATCATCTTTAAGGTTCCTCCACCTTCCTCCCCACTCTGGCATCTGTCCCAGCTTCTCAGACCCTGCTGCTGTTGGGGGCTAACTGTTCTCTAGCCAGTTCAAAGGCAGCCCATGACCCTCATTAAAAGGGCCAAATCACATCAAAAGTATACTCAGTTTAAGAGCTTCCCAGAGAAGCCCACTCAAAAACGGAGTTTTTTGCTACAGAAATTGTTACCTTGATAATGCTGGAGTAATTTGTTCATTCTTATATCCCAGATTTTCACGGTATGATCAGAACCTGCTGAAGCTATGCATGTACCATTAGGGTTAAAATCCACAAAATTTGCAAACCTAGGAGGAAATAATAAGATGGCCTAATATTTCAATTTCCTTAACCTTATTTCAATATTCCTTAATATTATTTAAATTGGTATAATTAAATATCTCCGTAGCAAACCAACCCATATAATACACAAAAACAGTGGGCTTACCCTACAGAATCTGAGAAGTTATTGACACAGTGCTTGTTTGTCGTATCCCAAATTTTAACAGTTTTATCCTCACTACATGATACAATTAGTCTTCCATCAGGTGAGAATCTGGAAAGCACAAGAAAGAAGATTCTATTTGTGAAAGGCACCTGTCAATCATCAACCCCACCACGCACAAGTCAGGCTGTACATATCAAATACCAGAGACCACTGTTACCTCACCAGGGAACAAAGTCTGTAACCAACCTCTTTCTAACTAAAAAAAAAAGTCACGACAAACAACACTGAATCATTAAAAATCAAAAATATAGTATGTAGATTAACCAAGTTACTTTTTTCCTTTTATTTAAATAATTTCATTTTATGGCATCTGTCTCTAGATCTTTGATTCATCTTTCCACTTCCTCCAAGCCAGCTATCCCATTTGCTTGTTTTTTAAATACTCTTTATTACTCCCTCCTATTTTTGTCATTTTCCCACGTCATCACATGACCCGAGAAAGCCTTTCATTACTCATCCTGCCAACTCTGTGGTGAAGCTTTTTTTTTTTTTTTGGTAAGAAAAGGACCACTGTGCTGAGAATTAAAATTTAGTGGTATTGCAAAGAAAAGAATCCAACTACCCAAGAATGTAACTATTCTCAGACTTGAAAGGGCTAGAAAGTTCCAACAGACTGAAAAATAGGACAACTCATTTACAGAGGACAGAAGTTCCTTCATGGACAAACGTACAACCCACATGCCCCATTAAGAAACAAATGAGAAAATTCTTAGACATCTTGTCTACTGCTTTTTTGCTGTCTCCTCCTTTAAGATCCTTTCCAAGGCTCTTTATTTTTTTAACTGACTTTTTAAAATAGATGGAAAAAGAGTAAGACCCAAAAGAAAATGAAAACAAATTTTAGATTATTAGGAAATCTATGAATAGTGTTTTTATTATTAATATTTTAACAATAACAAAAACCAATGGAGGCAGATTTAGGTAGCAGACTGTTTCAATTTTATCTGTAGTTTCCCTCTACACCCAGATTACTATAAAAGTCAATTAAGGGTATGGATTGTAATCGAAGGTTTTCCTTTTTTGTGTGCTCTCCTCTTTAAAGCTGACCTAAAAATAATTCTTCCTGACAGAAACTTAGAATTTGGCATTCATGGATTCACCATGTAAAAAAAGACATACAGAAAGCATGAATAAGTTCTGTGTGAAACAATGATCTTAAAAATTTAAGAAAAAGAACTCTGCAAGGAAAAATGTTCCATGCTAGATAATTCCAAGATTTTATAGCAAATAATATTTTTATTTATATTTTCCTCCAGAAAATACATGAGAAAGATTCAAATATGAAGACTCGTATTACAGAATGTTCCAAATAGATGAAACTTATTTTACACAGACTTTGTGATCAGTTGCCAACCAAAAGGTCTGTGGTTCGAACCCACATGTGGTGTGATGGATCAGTTTTATATTGCCTTTCTAGTCATGGTCCTGTAACTCCCACCAAATGATTAGATGGGGCTATGCAAGGTGCTTGTGGCCCACTAAGGGGACTGGACAGCTTGCTAATAACACAAATAACGTGCATGGTATCCTTGCGGGGGTGGGACCATGCAAATAAAGTCTATGGAACCCTAACGAGGGTATTGGTCAGTTTTGCCATCCCACTAGGCTTAAAATGAGCCATCCCAGAGGTGGAAGGGGGGACCTCAATATCACCAAGAAGAGGAGCTGGGAGCAGAGTAAGTCCTTTGGACCTGGGGTCCCTGTACGGAGAACCTCCCTCCTAGGCCCAGGAGACAGACAGCTGCAACATCAGAGATCACACAAGACATCAAGAAGCAGCAGCAGAGCAACAGTGGCAGCAGAACCAGGAGACCAGCAGGAGATGCCACAGTGGACTTCCCACTCACGGAGCGAGGTGACTACAGTGG
This sequence comes from Elephas maximus indicus, assembly GCF_024166365.1. Classification (NCBI taxonomy): domain Eukaryota; kingdom Metazoa; phylum Chordata; class Mammalia; order Proboscidea; family Elephantidae; genus Elephas; species Elephas maximus. The sequence continues at coordinate 153,540,894 of NC_064822.1, forward strand.
GTGTGCCAAACCATGGAGTGAGAGAGCTGAGTGCCTTTGGGCAGAAGGCTTGCCGGTGGAGTGGGGTGCTTCAAGGCACTTGGTGGAGGCAAGCTCGCAGACCCACTGAGCGAGAGCTTAGAGTCTTCAGACCGAGGTTTACTGGCAGAGTTGGGTGCCTCTGAGCACTTACTGGTGAAGTGCGAGAGTTTTATAACACTTGTACCGAACATGGCAGGGGCCGAGGGGCTGGGAGGCTGAGAGCCAGAGAAAGGCCTGCCTGTGGATATGGCTGAGAAGCTGTCCCGATCAAAGAACTGTATCCTAAGTCATTCCTGATCCTGAAATTGTAACCGTTACCTCCCTAATAAACCCCATAATTATGAGTATTGTCTGTGAGTTCTATGTAGCCACTGCAACAAATATAAACTCTGCAGAGAAGCAGAGAGTGCAGTGGGAGGGATGGCTGGTGTCAGCACTGGTAAAAAAAAAAATTGGAAAGACGAGGTATGTCTGACCTTTGCCTCACAGAAATAAGCCTTGGGCTGTTGATCTTGACTCTCCTTCCCCCCCTGTGAAGTTAGAGGAGGTCAGACACCCCCGACACACCATTTTTACACCATCTGTGGAAGAAAAGGCCTGGCAATCTGCTTCTGTAAAAATTATAGCCAAGAAAATCCTATGGAGCAGTTCTACTCTGTAACACACGGAGTTGTCATGAGTCAGGGATCAGTTTGACAGCAGTTAACAAAAACAACAACTGACCAATTCAATATCCCCATGAAAAGAAATTTTGTATGATAACTGTAAACAATTAGTGCATGGAATCAAATTGTGTTTCTTAATAAGCTATCTTTTAAGAATTACTTAATGTGATTATTTTAAATAACAAGAATATTTCTAAGAGATGAATTGATTACTACATTTTGAAAAAGCAATGAAGAAGAAAAACATTCAATGAACTAGAATGACCAGATAGTAACAAAGCACAAAACCACTCACCCTATGACATTACTGGCCAAATCCCACTGTCATCATCTCATCATCATTATCCTGCCTTCATTTACTGAGTGCGTATTATGTCCTAGAAGGGTTCTTTAACACATTGCCTATAGCAATTAATTTAATCTTCAAAATAACCCTACAAAACAGGTGCTATTGCTAGCCTCATTTTACAAATGAATAAACTGAGGCACATAAACAATCAGGAACTGATAGAGTCACATAGTCAGTAAAGAGAGGAATCCAGGTTTGAACCTGGCAGTCTGGCTCCACAACAAAACCTTTGAACCAGTATGCTGTAAGACTCTGACAAAAAGGAAAGTTAGAGCAATATTAACCACAGAAAGTCCTAAGTTGAGGAGAAACATGAGAATGTGCTCTTAGGAGGCTATGTGACCTGGCTCTGACTGACAGGCTAACCTCTAGTTTACCCTTTTAATGAAAATCTCTGTGTATGTGTCACGATAAACTATAAATAAAACAGGGATGGTTCTTGTCCTTCATTCATTCAACAAATTACTGAGCACCTGCCATTATCAGGCACTATTCTGGGTGATGAGAATATAGTTGTGAATGAGACTCCCTGTCCTCACGAAGCTTTCATTCCAGGGAAGAGGAAGGAGGCAGGCACGCAAATAATATAATTTTTAGATAGTGATAAGAAAAGAGTGTGTAACAAAAAAGGGCAATTGGTCACCAGAAGATCCACAGAAGAAGCATGATTTTAAAGAAACCTATGAATAAGAAGAATGGGGATCTTGGCCAACTAGAAACTCATCCTGAGCTGGAAGGGCTACAGCCTGGGAGAGATTTTCCAGAGCTGAAGAAACGAATGGGATATGAACTTCAGATGTGTGGAAAGTAGAGGAGGTGGCTGGGGAAGAGCTGGTGCCGGGCGGGGTGGGGGGGTGGAACCAAACCAAATCCATTGCCACTGAGTCAATTCTGACTCATAGTGACCCTGCTGGAAAGAACAGAACTGCCCCACAGGGTTTTTTTTTTTTTTTTTTTTTAACTTTTATTGAGCTTCAAGTGAACGTTTACAAATCAAGTCAGTCTGTCACATATAAGTTTATATACATCTTACTCCTTACTCCCACTTGCTCTCCCCCTAATGAGTCAGCCCTTCCAGTCTCTCCTTTCGTGACAATTTTGCCAGCTTCCAACTCTCTCTATCCTCCCATCCCCCCTCCAGACAGGAGATGCCAACACAGTCTCAAGTGTCCACCTGATATAATTAGCTCACTCTTCTTCAGCATCTCTCTCCTACCCACTGTCCAGTCCCTTTCATGTCTGATGAGTTGTCTTTGGGAGTGGTTCCTGTCCTGTGCCAACAGAAGGTTTGGGGACCATGACCACCGGGATTCCTCTAGTCACAGTCAGACCATTAAGTATGGTCTTTTTATGAGAATTTGGGGTCTGCATCCCACTGATCTTCTGCTCCCTCAGGGGTTCTCTATTGTGCTCCCTGTCAGGGCAGTCATCGATTGTGGCCGGGCACCAACTAGTTCTTCTGGTCTCAGGATAATGTAGGTCTCTGGTTCATGTGGCCCTTTCTGTCTCTTGGGCTCTTAGTTGCCGTGTGACCTTGGTGTTCTTCATTCTCCTTTGCTCCAGGTGGGTTGAGACCAATTGATGCATCTTAGATGGCCGCTTGTTAGCATTTAAGACCCCAGATGCCACATTTCAAAGTGGGATGCAGAATGTTTGCATAATAGAATTATTTTGGCAATTGACTTAGAAGTCCCCCACAGGGTTTTTAATGCTGTAAATCTTTAGGGAAGCAGACTGCCACATTTTTCTCCCACGGAGCTACTGGTGGGTTCGAACTGCTGACCTTCTGGTTAGCAGTGGAGCTCTTAAACACTGTGCCACCAGAGCTCCTAGAGGCAAGGGAGGTCAGACCAAAGAAGGGTTCAGAGCGAGGGTTAAGGCACCTCTCTTCTCTGCATTACAGTCCCTGCATACGTTCTCTCTCTCTCTGTATATATATGTTATTTTATTTTTTTTGTCTTTGGAGGGGATGAAAGTGAAGATAGTGGTTTGTTTCTTCTCTCCTATTTTTAATTAGATACATTGAAAATAGGTTGGCTCCAATAAAACAGGCTTCTCTTTGGCCTGACTTTGTTCAGGAAAGGTTAGTCCTTTCTTTGTTATAAGGGCTCCAACAACATCTAACTGGGCTGTTAATTTTAAGAAGGTTAAGAGGATATAAAATTTCTACCAAGACATTAACAGGTTTCCAACTCTCTAATCATTACCTCCCAACCTCCTTTTAAAAATCCCAAAGGGTGTGGCACCAAGGAGGCTATTACATTAGTCAGCAGTGACTAATGCATGGGTAGACATGGATTGTCTGCAAGGCGTTTGAGAACTTCACTGAACTACTATCGAATTCCCTAAAATTTATTTGTATAGGAGAATGAAGAAATTTTTGAATTTCTTTCTGGCAAAACTGGTTCTTGTGTCCTTGAGGGTAGCCCAAGTTATGCAACAGGAGTTCTTTATTTTGGGATCTATAGAGTTCCTGAAGCTGTATGTTCAATTTTATTCCCATATGCACTGCTACAGTTATTTGTTCATTAGAGAACCAAAGGGTTCACAGAGAACCATGAACCATGAGAAATTTTTAATTGCTCTCATAAGAAATTCAAAATTTTCTTTGGATATTTCTTACCATTAAGAATTACAATTCTATTAAAACACATTTTCATAGCTCTGGAGACCAGAGTAGGCACTGTTCCATATCTGTTAAGAAACAAATAATTAGAGGTATTCTGAGGCCAGCAGCTACTCAATAGGAGCAGAAGTCAGTAGAAGTAGTGCAAATAAGACTGCCCAGTAAATACAGAATCCTGAATTCTAGGGCCAGTTCTACAACTGCCCAGCTATGTAACCTTGTAAAACTCACAACCACTCTGACCATGGTTTTCCCTCTGTATAATAGTTTCGATTCAGACCTAAAATATTCATACACTTATTAAAAAAAGAACCAAAAAAACTGGCAGTCTCAGAGTTTGCTTTGACAGGATTTGGTGTTTATATATTGACGAAGAAGTTCAAGGCAATAAGCAAAACTTTTAGGTTTTTTAGTGTTACTCAGCAATAGAAGACAAACCATCTGCTCCTACAGTAACAGGATTCATTTCTGCAACTACTGGAGAACAAAAAGCAGGTGAAAAAAGATAAAAAGATGAACTATGCCAGGAAACATATAAATTATTTTTTTCCTTATTTACCATCAAGATGCTTAACTTCCTTTGTGGTATCTTCATCCATAAGTACAACTGCTTAGTCAGTGTTTCCTCTTGGATATCCTGTAGGCACCTACAACCTGACATGCCCAAATCCGAACTCATCACCTTCCTCCCCAAATTGCTCCTTCTCTAGTGTTCCCTTGCTTAGTGATGGTTTCTCAAGCCAGAAACCTGGGAGCCATGCTTGATTTCTCTTTCTCCTCCACTTCCACATATTCTAATCCATTATCGGGCCCTGTTTCCTCAAACCACAACTGGCCTCACTGTCCTCCATTCTCTACAAGCAACAAAGGTGATCTTTAAATCTTATAACAAATTAGGCCACTTTTCTACTTAAAGCCCTCCAGTGGCTTCACATTTTCCTGGAGACAGTCTAATATCCTTAGCACTGCTTACCATGTCCTCCAGGACCTGCCCTCCTGCCATTTCATCTTCACCACCCCACTCTTCCTGACACCAGACTCATCTTCTCTGAGGTCCTTTCTCTTGACTCAGGTGTTTTCTCACATGCTGTTTCCTGTGCCACAAATACTCCCTCTACTCTTTACCTTATTAACTTTTACTCACCCTTCAAGTCTAGATTCAAAGTCACTTCCTCACCAACAGTCTCCATGAATTCCCCTTGCCCACTAGGTTAGCCCTCTGGTACATGTTAACCCATATTTCACACTCACATCACAGGTATACCACACTTACAACCAAGTGTTCCATATTTGCAGAAAATAAGCTCCAAGAAGAGAGAGACCACATCTGTCTTATTCACTGTTCGATCCCCAGGCACTGAGCAGGTCCTTGAAAAATATTTAGTGAATAATAAACTTTTTAAGGGAATTGGGGCTAGCTTAAAATTATAGCCAATGAAAGTTCATGTTTAAAATCTCTGCAGTTCAGATGGTCAAAAGGTCAGTTATAACACTACCAACAGGTGAAAATTAAAGGCTGATTTTCCCCCCTAAAATTAATGCAGGAAAAGCAATAATGTTGAGGACATCATAAAGAAACGTAAGTTATCCTGCAATACACATTATCTTTAAAAATAGACATCTATAGTAATTTTAATTTTTAGAAAAGTTTTTTTTTTTTTGCAACTAAAAGGGGATAGTTTTCATTTATATATTTCAAATGATGTTTTCTTCATTTATTCATTAAAGAAAAACTGTATAAGAACAGAATTTCAGATTCGCATGGACTCTAGACTTTCTGGAGCCAAGGGAGCTGGACAATCCCCTGAAACTACTGCCCTGAGATAATCTTTACAACTTAACCCAAAAATATCCCCTGAAGTCTTCTTAAAACCAAACAACAGTTTAGCTTAAATACAGTAAAAAATGTCTGCCTTGAGCATTATCCTTTATTAAGAATTATCTATATGGGATCAAAGCAACTCAAAAGATTAGACAGGAAGCTTACGGGGCAGTGAGTTTATGTTAATGTGGGAAGAACAACTCAGAAAAGGACAGTAACAATGGTTACACAACTTGAAGAATGCAACCAATGTCACCGAATTGTACAGGTAGAAATAGTTGAATTGGTGTTTGTTTTGCTGTGCATATTCTCAACAACAAAATAAAATTAAAAAAAGAAAAACTGTTAAAAAAAACTGGTAAATACAGAAATGAAAAAAAGCCCATAGTCCCATCATCTAAACACAATTACAGTTAACATCTGGTGTACAACAGGCACTTTATCCTTTATTCATATACATGCCTCTTATATCATAATCGTAAGAGCTCTGGATTTTGCCTTTCCCTTATATAAACATGTTCTCATGCTATTACATGCATATACTGCCCTCTCAATGACTCATAGTAGCCCACATTTATTTAACTAGTCTTCTTTATTTGGAAAAATTAGTTATCTCAATTCCTTACCATTATAAATTATAATGGAATGCAATCCCTTTAAATACAAAGCTTTTTCCTTTGAATACAAAAGAGTATTTTCATTAGAACAAATTTCCAGTTGTGGAATCATTTCATCGAAGACTCTTGATACATATTCCAAATTGATTTCTAAAAGGACTATACTAATTTGTATCTTAAAAGCATGACTCTATTTCCCAACAGATGGCATAACTTAAAAATATTTCTGTGAATTAAGATGCATAGTCATAAACGATGGTTAGTTAAATCCTAAGAGCACAGCTATTCATCTCTCCTTTCACTACAGGCACCGTCACTGTGCCACATGGACTAAGTCCGGGCTCCAGGAACAAGCTCATACATAGTATATACTTGGCACACAAAGAATTTAATTATTTAAGGCCATGTGATAAATTTAAAATTCAAATACCAAACAGAGAAAAAATTGCTTCTCTTCTCCTCTATATTTATTTAAATACACTATCCATGCATTGGGAGAAAGAGCAGGATGGTATGGTGGTTAAGAGTATAAAGGTCCTGGTTCATATACCAGTCCGTCACATTCTATCAGGGCACATTAGGCAAAGCATTAAACTTCTCTTTGCCTCAGTTTCCTCATCTGTAAAAAGGGATAATAATATCTACGTCATAAAATCATTATAAGGACTGAATGAATTAATCTATGTAAGTTCCTTAAAAGAGTGCCTGCCACATTGAAAATGTTTTAATAGTGTTAGTGGTAATTATCACACTTTTGTGAATTCCCAAGTACTAAAGGTTGTTTGGGTAATAGCTACCTTAAAAAATGAAGTAATTTATGAATCAGTTTCTTAACACTATCAAGCATTCATAAGAAGAAAATTAAGCTTTTCTGTCTTCAGTAATAAGGAATAACCCCAAAACATAATTTAGATAAAATTCTACTGCTACTTTCTTATCCCTTTATTACTTGGATGATTTTTAATGTTTGCTTGTTTAATTCATCTGCAATTTTTATATACGTATGGTATCACTCGATGGCACTGGGTTTGGTTTTGGTTTTTGGTTATGGTATCAAATAAAAATTCAACTTTATATTTTCCATATAGAAATCCAATAAGCTTAACCACATACTGAGTAATCCACCCACTTCCGCACTGATTGGATATGCCATCTTTATCAAAAATTAAGTGTCCATATATACATGGGTCTGCTTCTGGGCCTCTGTGACCTGCTTTCCTAATCCTGTACCATTATCATCATGTTTTAATTATGTTTGTTTTATAGTATGTTTTGAGAGCGAGTTGGATGAGTTTCTCCCCTATATTTTTTTTCCTGCCAAATTTTCTTAGCTATTCTTGCACATTTACTCATCCATATTAATTCTGAGATTGGCTTGTCAGGCCCTATTAAATTCCTTTAGCACAACATCCAGTTCCAGCCATGGATGAGTAGTGGGTATCAGGTTTACTCCCCCTAAAATCATACAAATGGACAAAATACATGAGGCAATTGTTTTTAGCACGGACATGAGACAGCATAGAGTCGTGAATCCTGAGAGATGGGAACCAGACAGATGAGCACCACATCTATCCCAGATTTCTGCTTGGGGCACTTTCTAAACCATGGCACAAGGAAGTAGAGCCCAAGGAAAGAGAAGCACTCTTGCTGGGCAGAGGAAACAAATCAGAATACAGAAATGTTAAAGGGGCTAGAATTTTCAGGGAGAGTACAAGAGAGGAGGGAGCTATGAAAAGCAGAAGCCCCCAAAAACTGCCTAGGAGTCTCCTTGAGTCTTTGGTCAAATACAAAGCTATGTGCACACCGGGCAACAGTCCATGAGGCGTGGCAAAGAATTACAGGGAGGCTGTAATTCCAGTATAATCACTAAGGGGAAGAAGTGGAATGTGAGGGTAGTTAACAGCTGACTTACACTTTACATACATTAACTTGTTTAATCTGCCCAATAACTCTATGAAGAAGATACTTTCATTATCCCTATTTTATAGGGGAAGAGACAGGTTAAGTCATGAGCCCAGGATCACATGCTACTGAGCCCATGCTCTTAACCACTACACTATATTGCCTCTCTGCTGAAGCAAATTGAGTGTACTGTGTTACTTGAAAGATACTTTGTCAACAGAGAGGAGGTGTCAAGCTACAGCAAAAGATAAAGAGCAAAAGCTAGTTACCGTGTCTCCATCCTGGCCCAGTTGTTGTTAGGTGCAATTGAGTCGGTTCCAACTCATAGCGACCCTATATACAACAGAACAAAACACTGCCAGTCCTGCACCATGCTCACAATTGTTGCTATGCTCAAGCCCATTGTTGCAGCCACTCCATCAATCCATCTCACTGAGGGTCTTCCTATTTTTCACTGCCTCTCTCCTTTACCAAGCATGATGTCCTTCTCCAGGGACTGATCCCTCCTCACAACATGTCCAAAGTATGTGAGACATAGTCTTGCCATCCTTGCCCCCAAGGAGAGAGGGTATTTGACTGGCAGAACCGATTATTTAGTTTCCTTGGTAAGTTATGTAGAACAGAGGGGTCCATCTCAATATCCTAACCTGACAAAACTATCCAAAAGATTTTTTTCAACAAATTCCTCTTGCTTCAGTTCCACAGCCCACTGAGCAGCCTTTTGATTATATTCTGACTTTGTTTAAAAAGAAAGAAGTCCCTGACTGAGGGTTAAAAATGTTTCAGTCCCCTTGGAAGTTAGTACTGTCATCATAAATAAGTAAACTGGCATCTGTTTTTTATTTAAGACTCTCCTAAATTTATTAATTATGACTCAGTTCCCCCTGAGCTCTCTCACCTCTGGTTACATGATCAAAACTGGGTTTCTGGTTCTGCAGACCTTTGTAAGATAGTCCTAGACTAGGGTGACCCCACCAAGGCTAAGTTCTTACAGGAAGTTGCATAAACATTCGGGGCGGCTGGTCCCGAGTGGTCGCTGGACCCTCTAGACGTTGGTTTCAGCTCTCTTGTTCTCTAACTGCATAAAATGAGCCAAGAAAAGAGTATAACAAATGTGTGAGAAATTATCTGTAATAATGTTGTGGGGTGCATATGTGCAAAGTTGCCATGAAGACGAAATCCTTACTCATTAAATTTAACCAAATTATTTATCATAGAAAGACCTCCAGAGTAGTCTGTACAGAATTTCACATGAATCATTTACTCCCGATAGTAAGAAACCAACTGATTAAATAAATAAATAAACCTCAGAACCACAATGTGCTAACAAGATAAATGCATTCTATTAAGATCAGGTGTACTGAGCATACAAATTGTGAATCTGAACAGAGTTCACCGAAACAGACAATGAAGCAGTGAAGCAATATAAGAATTCTTCATGCATAACAGGCATGTACAATACCCCTGGATCTTTAATATAAAAGATCCACAAAATGAATCGTTCCTGAAGAGCCCATGAAAACTTCCAACAGAACTACCTCCATGTTAGAAGTCAACCTAAGCCTACTCAACAACTTTTCATTGATTCACTCAACCTACATATTTGCACCACTTCTCTGAGCCTTCTCCACCCCAGTAACTAGCATTCTACAGTATATGACTCTGCCTCGAACACTCTCCCAAAGCAGACATGCCTCCCCTGACCTCCACAGACAAAAGAGCACCTCTCACCTACAAATCATGTACGGTAACAAGAAGAGGAGGCAGAGATCTATTATCTAGTGGACTGAAAATGTTGTTCTACCTTTTCACTTCAAGGGAAAAAAGCTGCATCTTCCTGTTATCTTACATGATTTATATCCAGAGCACTTACTGCTAACGTATTTGTTTACTGTCTGCTTCCGTTCAGTAGAAGAATCTCCATGAGTGTGGGAATGTTGTCTGTTTTACTTCCTGTGGTACCCACAGAATTTACAGAACTGTGCCTGGTAAGAGCATACAGTGTGAATAAACCACTTGTAATTCAAAGTCTAATAGGGAAGAGAGACCTAAGCTGACAAAGAGGCCTCATAAACAGGGCAATGTGGCCGCATACAGGAAGAAGGGAGCAGTTCAGTCTGAGAGAGTGAGAAACACTTCTTGAAGAAATGCAGAAGAGGATGGTGAAGGGTGGGTAGAGGCAGTGGACACTCCAGGCATGGCAAGGCACAGAGCATTACAGAGCACTGCATGCTTGGGGAACACTGTATGGCTGCAATAAGGTAAGGAGTGAAAAGGACAAAAGACACGATGAACAGGGAGGCAGAGCATACATACCACAGCAAGGAGCCACTAAGAGGCCTTAAGCTGGGGAACAGCTTGACCAGATTTGCATTTCGCAAAGGTCATGTTGAAGGCAATACTGGGATGAATGTAAATGTATACTCAGGCAGAACATTTAGATTACTGCCAAGTCTCCTCAAGAGCCAATGATGCTAAAACTAAGGCAGTGGTGTTGAGAATGGAGACAAGTGGCTGGGGTGCACATCACTTGATATGAAGATAATCCCCGCTTTTTCAAAACATGTCCTATGAAAAGCATCATTTTTTTTTTTTAAGCAAATGGATTTTCTTTTAAGACTTATGTCACACACACACACACACACACATGCACACATGCATGCGCACACACTCAGTAATTTCAGACATGGCTAGATCCAGAAGCTAAGCTATGTGATTAGACAGCAATTCAGTCTGTCTTCATCTCACAGCTCTGTTCTCCTCTGAATCAGCATCATTCTCAGGTCAGCTCTTTGCCTACCACGTCCCTCAGCTGCTACAGGTTTAAATAAGCTCAAAGAAAACAATCCCAGAGGAAAGTCCTGCAGTTCCAATAAGAGTGCTGGAACCGAAATTCACTGACTCCTATAGAAGGGTGACATTCTATTCCCGATGGCCAAGCCTGAGCTGAATGCCCACCACTGGACATAGAGACAGGGCCACTCCAGTTGATAATGTTCAGAGGGAAAGTGAGAGAGGACTGGCTCCTCATCGAAAACTGATGCGTCCCTACCAGAAAACGGGAGAACAGATGCTAAGCAGATGAAAGTGAGAGTTCCACCATAGCTTTCTTTCCTTGAACTGAAAAGGGAGAACATTTTCAGTCCACTAGGTGATAGATCTCTGCCTCCTCTTCTTACTGACATCATAAATAAATATAAATTATTTGACCAGCCTCTTGGGGAGCACCATACGTCAACTCCTTAAGCCTGAAATCAAACCCCTGTCCGTTGAGTTGATTTTGGCTCCTATAGGACACAGTAGACTGCCCCATACGGTTTGCAAGGCTGTAATTTGTATGGAAGCAGACCGCCACATCTTTCTCCTGTGGAGAGGCTGGTAGGTTAGAACCACCAACCTTTCAGTTGGCAGCTCAGCATCTAACCACTGTGCCACCAGGGTCCTTGTTACTTCCTTAGATGGGAAAATATTTTAAGTCAGGTGTCATGGATTGAATTACGTTATGGATTGAACTGAATGGATAGAGGCTGGAGGAGTTTTAAAGTGCCTAATAGTAAAAGCCTAGATTGCCTTGAAGAGACAGACTGTTAGTGGAACTAGGACATCAAAGACAATTTTGGTGAAGTCTCAGAAGGAAATGAGGACAGCTGTTATATTGGAGACAGTGCAGATGGCAAAAAGCAGCATCAGAAAAATGGTAGCAGGAGAACCAGGAGACCGGCTTGAGATAGCACTGGAGCTAACCCCTGGAGTGAGAGAGCTGAGTGCCTTTGGGAGGAGGCTTCCTGGCAGAGTGACGTGCCTTCAGGCACTTATCTGTGGAGCTACATAGGCAGACCAGGGCAGATGCAGGTGATGGCAACTGGGTTCGGGGAGCTGAGAGGCCAAGGAACCAGGAAGCAGGAGCTGAAGAGACAAGGAACACAGGAAGCAGAGCTGCCTCAGTCTCAAAGGGTTAGGCCACAATCTCTGGGGTCTCAAAGGGTGGAGTCGCCACTCAAATGGAGCTGAGTTGTCATTCCAGTGAGCCTGAAAGATGGAGCTGAAGCCTAGGGCCAAGGATCCTCCACCTTGAATCCAGAGTATATGGCCAAAACCTAGAATTTGGAGGGCAGGGCCATTATCTAAATGATCTCAGAGAACAGAGGGTTATTTCCAAGCCTTGAGGGCTAATGCAATGTATTCTGATGACTTGCTTGGTACCTGTTATCCCTTCTTTCCCTCCAATTTCTCCCATTTGTAATAGAACTGTGTGCCTTGTGCCTGTTCCACCATTGCACTTTGGAAGCAAATAACTTGTATTCTAGATTTCACAGATGAAGAGGGATTTTTAGATTTTGGAATGGAGTTAAGATTTTTGCTATGATACGAAGACATGAATGTGTTTTAGATGTGGCAGGGATATGATTTTAGGGGGTCAATGATTAGAATATCATGGATTGAATTGTGTTCCCCAAAAATGTGTGTCAACTTGGCTAGGCCATGATTCTCAGTACTGTGTGACTGTCCACCATTTTGTCATCTAATGTGATTTTCCTGTGTTGTTAATCCTACCTGTATGATGTTAATGAGGCGGGATTACAGGCAGTTATGTTAATGAGGCAGAACTCAATCTACAAGATTAGGTTGTGTTTTAAATCAACATCTTTTAAGATATAAAAGACAGAAGCGAGCAGAGTGACTTAAGGACCTTATACCACCAAGAAACGAGAGCCAGGAGAATAGTGTGTCCTTTGGACCCAGGGTCCCTGCACTGGGAAGCTCCTCAACCAGGGAAGAACAAGAACCTCAGAGCCAAGAGAGAGAGAAAGGCTTCTTCCTATAGCTGGCACCCTGAATTTGGCCTCTAGCCTCCTAAACTGTGAGAAAATAAATTTCTCTTTGTTAAAGCTGTTCACTTGTGGTATTTTGTTATAGGAGCACTAGATAACTAAGACATCAGAGTACATATACATAGTATCTTTAAAATTTTAACACGAATGTGATGTCCAATGATGATGGCTAAGATTTATATAGTGATTATTATACGGGAGGCACTATTCTAATTTTACAGGTAAGGAAACTGAGGCACTGAGAAATTAGGTAACTTCAAGGTCACACAACTAATAGGTGGTGTGGCTGGGGTTTTAACCTACAGATTTAGGTCCAGAGTCCATATTCTTAACCACACTACTATATGGCAGGTACAGAAATGAAAATGAGATAGCCAGAGCCAAAAAGTGGCTCTGATTTTTATCAACATCTCCTGAGCAACAATGTCCTAATGAAAGCAGTAACAATGGTTAAGAATATGGGCTGTAAGGCTAGACAGGCAGGCCCAGGCTCAAACTTCTACTCTACCGCATCCTAGTTGGTGACACCTGGGCACTTATTTCACACAGCAGGCACAAACAAGGTGGCTGCAGGGTTCACAGCTATTCCGCCAGTGATCACATCTATGCCATATCCCCTTCTTGTGACAACTGTCCCTCCTCTCTATCCCCACCCCCAACACATGAGGTCTGTGCCCCCTGTTGTGGGTTGAATTGTAGACCCCAAAAACATAAGTTGAAGTCCTAAGCCTTCGTACCTGTGAACGTGACCTTATTTGGAATCAGGCTCTTTGCAGACGCAATCAAGTTAGGATGAGGTCATACTGGTGTCCTTATAAGAAGAGACACAGAAAAAGACACACAGCGAAATACCATGTGATGATGGAGGCAGAGATTACAGTGAGAAATGCCAGGGATCGTTGCAACCACCACAAGCTGGAAGAGGCTTTGGAGGGAACATGGCCCCGCTGGCACCTTTATTCCGGACTTCTAGCTTCCAAACCTGTGACCGCATAAATTTCTGTTGCCTTAAGCCACAGTTTGCAGTACTTTGTTAAGACAGCCATAGAAAACTAATATACCCACCTTGTCCCTGGTAATTGGTCCCAAGGTAATTGGGCTGATCCAGAAATTGAACCTAAACCACAGTATCTCACCAGCTTGTGAAGGGGTGGGCATGGGACCCAAGCCAGGCCATTGTCACCCCCGCCTTTTCTAACAGGAGCTAAGAGAGAGAAGCTTTACCTCTCTCGTCACAAAGCTGTTAGGGCTTAAGCCTAGAGCTGGTAGTGGCTTCAGCATCAGGGTGTTTGAGACAATGAAGCCGGCAATATAGAGAGATCCAGAGACAAGATACAGAGAGACCTGACGTTATTCGAGTCCCAGGCTCTAGTCTTCCCCTTCTTACTCAATGGTTATCAAACACGTCACCCAATCAACCACTGGGAGGAGGGAAAAAGAATTTAAATTTCTGTCAGTTTCAACTGAGTTTTTAAATGAGTCCTAACTTTAACTCTCCAAATTTTAGTTTCCTCATCCACAAAATGGGAAAATAAAAACAACAGCCCATCCCTCACAGGGCATATCTGATGATGATATGAGATACACATATTAAGTCCATTCGCAGTGTATCTTAGGAGTAGGAAGGGCTCCAGGGCTGTTAGCTGCCATTTAACAAAAACACCTACAAAAGCACTGTTCTACCAACAGATTGTTGCCAGGGATTCTGCAGTCACTTCTTAACGCTTCTCTCTCTCTCTGTGGTAACCAACACGAGCTAAAACCATTGACTGTAACCTCAAATTCTATCTAGGATCTAACCACCTCTCACAATCTCCTCTGCCACCACTCTGGTCCAACCCGGGACTTGAACTACTACAATAGCCCCCTAACAAGGTCTCCCTGCTTTTGCCCCAACTTCCAACAGTCTACTCTCCACACAGCAGTCAGAGTGATCTTGTTAACATTTAAGTCAGACAGCACATGACACTCCTCTGATGAACACGCTCCAGTGTCACCTTATCTGACTCAGGGTATATGCCAGAGCCCTCCCTGACCTGGCCCCAGTCTCCACGAGGCCTCTTACCCCCTCCCCTGCACTCGGCTCCATATCAGCCTCCTTGCTCTTCCTCAAACATGCCACCTCACTCCCACCTCAGGGATTTCAGACTTGTTTCTCTGCCCGGGACGTTTCTTTCCCAAATTTCTTCAAGCCTCACTCCCTCCTCTCCTTCAGATGAGTCAGTGGTCACTTTCTCTGTGAGGCAGTGTGTAACCGTTCTATTTAAAATGGCAGCCCCTTTCCTTACTCAGCTCTAATGTTCTCCATAAGACTTACCACCATCTGACCCACTGTATCTATTTTTCTATTTGTTTATTTTCTGTCTCCCCTCTCTAGAATGTAAGCTCCATGAAAGCAAGAGTTCTTGACAGTTTTGTTTACTACTATAATCCCAGCAGGCACACAATGTTTGCTGAATGAATGAATCCATTTGCCCCCAATCTTTTTTTTTCTTTTACCGGTAAACATGAACTATAGTCAAAAAAGTAGAAATCTTATTATGAAACTTTTTGCACTTACTTGGCACAGCGTACCCAATGCGTATGGCGGTACAAGGAATATAAGAAGCGTTGGCGATACATGTTCCATACTTTGATTGATTTGTCTTCAGAAGCTGTAGCTAGAAGCTGGCCATCAGCCGAAAAATCCACACTTCGAACAGGGGCAGTGTGAGCTTTAAATTCAGAGGATTTTCCCTTCCTAGAAATAAATAGTTTAGTATTTATAACTCATTTGATTTCATTATAATCAATATCTAATCAACTCTGAAACATAAAATGGTTGAACTCTTGTAAACACTAACAAAGGTGTTAAAAGGTCATGTTGTACCACACTTTTCCTCAATATTGTTTTGAACTGGTTTTGCTAAAGTATGCTTAACAAGAAAGACCCTGGTTGGCCCCACCCTGATACGCATTTACTCTTTTGATTTTAACTGAAAGCTAGGAAAATAATATTTTGAATGGATTTCTACCAAGTATTTCAAGTTCCTGGATACACTGTAGCAGGATACAGTTTGAAGAACTTAGAGAACATAGAAAAGCTAAGATCGATGAAATCCAGCTGTGCAAACTGTTAGTCTGGGTTGGGAAGGATGAAACATTCTACGCGCCATTTACCTCTATACAGAATGACCCCAGGGGACCTGGCTTTCCAGTCCCCACCTACATTTCCATCCACCAGTAATGAGAAGTGAGACACACTAAGGCTAAGGCCTC
This sequence comes from Elephas maximus indicus, assembly GCF_024166365.1. NCBI lineage: Eukaryota > Metazoa > Chordata > Mammalia > Proboscidea > Elephantidae > Elephas > Elephas maximus. The sequence goes on from NC_064822.1 coordinate 153,556,986, forward strand.
CTTCACCTCTAGGCCCAATCTTACACTCACAAGCAAAACAAAGATTAAACGGGAATAACATACTATAATTCTTAACACCGTTAAATTTCAGATGTAGTTCCCCCCCCCCACCCTTAGAAAGCATGGGAAAAGGAGAATAGGAAAAGGCGTAAAGAAAATAATGTAAGACATTTGAGAAGATGCAGAAAGTTTGTTATATTTTAAGGGCAGGCTATATAGTGTTGGAGTTACAAGGTGACATTTGGGAGATACTACTTTCTGTGTCTTTCTCAAAGCACTTTCACCTTTCATTATACACAGGATTTAGCAATTTTTTTTTTTTTTTCATTTAGAAACTTGTATTTATACTAGTGATACTTTATGGGGAAAACTGCCCTAACTGCTCAAAATAAGATCAGGAAACAGAATTTACTCAGATACAAAACATTCATCTCGGATTTGCAAATGTTTACACTGACTTCCCACATATTCACACCTCATCCTGTGTTGCTACACCTTGGTTTTTCGTAGCAACATCTGCCCATCTCTAAGCCAGAAGCAGGGAAGTCACACTCAACTACCCCCTCTTTGTCTCCTCCCACACCCAGTCAACAAACCATGTCATTTTCACTGCCTGAACATCTTTTGAATCCCTTTTCTTTCTATGCCAGTGATACTTGTCTCAATGTAGATATACCCTCATCACCCTTCACCTAGATTATTGCAAAAGCCTTTTATCCGGTCTCCTTCCTTACTCTAATCGTTTACCCATCCCTCCCCCTGTCACCTATATACTGGGCTTATGACCTTGCTAAAAGTGTAACTCCAAGCATGTAAATCCCAGAGTAAATGGGTCACTGGCTCCCCTCCACATAAGCAGGCTTTTCAAGCTCCTTGGCAAGGCTTCTTGCCACTACCTGAACTTCGTGCTCTTAGAACAACCACAGTGCTTCAATCACACTCTGCCTGAGTACTTACTGCTTTCTCGGCCTGCACTACTTCTCCCACTCCCAGGCTCCCTAGACCAAGCCAGACAGGCAACTGCTTTCTACCTGTTACATCTACTAGGATTACTACATTGTGCAGTGATTTTTTTTTTTTTTTTAAACTAGGCCTGTTTCTCTCCTACTAAACAGTAAGTTTTTTGAGGAAAGGGATGGTGATTTATTATCATTGTATACCCAGCATCTAGCACAACATCAGGCATATAACAATACATTTTGTTGAGTTCCACTGGGGAGCGGCAATACTTAACAACCTGGCTTACCCTTTCAGTAGCTTACCCTTCAGGTAGAAGGCAAAGGGGACTTTATCATAAATTTCCATCACCTGATATGTGATTTACATCAAGAATAACCTCTCACTATTAATCTTTTTTTTTCTTTAAAAAATTTTTTTTTTTAATCAATCTTTTTTTTTTTCTTTTAAATTAGGAGGGAATATTCAGGGACTAGTTCAGTGAGGTTTCAAGGGAGATTTCTATGAGCAGAAGTCAAGAGCACTGTCTGGCCTGAATTCAAGTAGAAGCCCTGGAAAAAAAACATAGAAAAGACTTGGCATTCACAGTGACCAGTAAGCCAAGAGACGAACAGTTATCATCAAAACCTGCCATGATCTCTAGCTCTACAATCTACATTCCAGCAGGCTAACCTGTTTGTCTTCTTTCTGAAAAGCTCTCCTTCTTTCATCTGGAAGCTGGCCTAACCATTATATCCTGTCCCATCTGGAAGCATATAAGAAACTGAGATATGAGTGCCTTTGTTTGCTGAACTGATGCTTAACTAATTCCTAGTTTCTCACCTTGCCACATGTAGGCTCTGTGCCTTATACCTGTTTACTTGCCTCCTCCACGCAAATTCTCTTGTCTCTTACTGTAACTCCCAGGCCAGGCCTGCTACCATACTTTCTCCCTCTTATCCTTTCTTAGTCTTCCAGTATTTGCAGTATTTGTCTGCAAATATGGGTGCCAAAAATTCCTCTCATCCCCGTGCACACATGTCACTCTTCCCCTCAGGAGGTGAATTCTACTTCTCCTCCCTTTGAGTCTGGGCTGGCACTGTGACTTACTTAGACCAAAGAGAATGTGGCAGAAGTGACAATGTGCAAGTGCCAGGTCTAGCCTTTACAAGATCCATCAGCTTCTGCTTTTACTCTCCTGGAACCCAGCTGCCATGCTGTAAGGAAGCCCAGGTTACTCAGCTAGAGCGAGGGCACGTGGAGAACCAAGGTGCCCAGCCAACAGCCAGCACCAAGACCCCAGGCATGTGGCTAAGGCCTTGGACCAGTCCAGCCCAGATGACAGGTGAATGGAGCTGAATGAATAACCTCAACAAACATCAAATGGGGCAGAAGTAGCATCCAGACAATTTGAGAAATGACAGTTATTATTTTAAGCTACTCAATTTTGGGGATTGTTATATAGCAACAGGTGATGGACACATCAGCTTCATTCCCACTGCCATGATCTACCAATGCCCGGGTCCCACTACAACATATTAGGAAGGCAAACTAGAGACATCTGCAAAAAGCCTAATTGCTGTAATTAGATTAAAAAAAAAAATTAGATTAGCTAATACAAATTAATGAGGGGTGCGTTTTTAGCTTATCTGCCCTTGTAGAATTTGTTCATTGAGATTTCCTTGAATTAGTAATGGAGGCTGAGGCTGTGTGGTGCTGAAGGCAACAAAAACACTAGCCCAAATTCCTTACGTTAAGAATTTTGGAAAATGCTTCTCCTCTAAGACCTAAAACCAATCTCTCTGCCCTACAATTCCCCTCTATACTATCATTCACGTTGTTGTCGCTGGGTGCCATCGAGTCGGTTCCAACTCATAGTGACTCTATGCCAAACAGAACAAAACACTGCCCGGTCCTGTGCCATCCTTACAGTCGTTGTTACGCTTCAGCTCATTGTTGCAGCTACTGTGTCAATCCATCTCGTTGAGGGTCTTCCTCTTTTCTGCTGGCCCTGTACTGTGCCAAACATGATGTCCTTCTCCAGGGACTGATCCTTCCTGACAAATGTCCAAAGCATGTAGGATGCAGTCTCGCCATTGTTGCTTCTAAGGAGCAGTCTGGTTGTACTTCTTCCAAGACAGATGTGTTCATTCTTTTGGCAGTCCATGGTATATTCAATATTCTTCACCAACACCACAATTCAAAGGCATCAATTCTTCTTCAGTCTTCTTATTCATTGTCCAGCTTTCACATGCATATGATGGGATTGAAAATACCATGGCTTGGGTAAGGCACACCTTAGTCTTCAAGGTAACATCTTTGCTTTTCAACACTTTAAAGAGGTTCTTTTGCAGCATATTTGCCTAATGTGATGTGTTGTTTTATTTCTTGACTGCTGTTTCCATGGCTGTTAATTGTAGATATAAGTAAAATGAAATCCTTGACAACTTCAATCTTTTCTCCGTTTATCATGATGTTGCTCATTGGTCCAGTTGTGAGGATTTTTGTTTCCTTTATGTTGAGATGCAATCCATACTGAAGGCTGTGGTCTTTGATCTTCATCAGTAAATACCTCAAGTCTTTTTCACTTTCAGCAATCAAGGCTGTGTTGTCTGCATAACGCAGGTTGTTAATGAATCTTCCTCCAATCCTGATGCCCTGTTCTTCTTCACATAGTCCAGCTTCTTGGATTATTTGCTCAGCATACAGATTGAATAGGTATGGTGAAAGGATTCAGCCCTGACGCACCCTCCCTGACTTGAAACCAATCAATATCCCCTTGTTCTGTCCAAACAACTGCCTCTTGATCTATGTAAAGGTTCCTCATGAGTACAATTAAGTGTTTTCGAACTCTCATTCTTTGCAATGTTATCCATAATTTGTTATGATCCACACAGTTGAATGCCTTTGCACAGCCAATAAAACACAGGTAAACATTCTTCCGGTATTCTGTTTTCAGCCAGGATCCATCTGACATCAGCGATGATATCCCTGGTTCCATGTCCTCTTCTGAAACCGGCCTGAATTTCTGGCAGTTCCCTGTCAATATACTGCTGCAGCCATTTTTGAATGATCTTCAGCAAAATTTTGCTTGCGTGTGGTATTAATGATTTCCGCATTCGGCTGGATCACCTTTCTTGGGAATAGGCATAAATATGGATCTCTTCCAGTCAGCTGGCCAGCAAGCTGTCTTCCATATTTCTTGACATAGATGAGTGAGCATCTCCAGCACTGCATCTGTTTGTTGAAATATCTCAATTGATAGTCCATCAATTCCTGGAGCTTTTTTTTTTGCCAACACCTTCAGAGCAGCTTGGACTTCTTTCTTCAGTACCATCAGTTCCTGATCGTATGCCACCTCTTGAAATGGTTGAACATCGACTAATTCTTTTTGGTATAATGACTCTATGTATTCCTTCCATCTTCTTTTGATGTTTTCTGTCAGAACAAGGCCAGGGGCTGACTGTGGAACAGGAGAACAGACCATCAATTGCTCATATGCAAGTTCAAGCTGAAACTGAAGAAAATCACAGCAAGTCCATGAGAGCCAAAATACAACCTTGAGTATATCCCACCTGAATTTAGAGACCATCCGAAGAATAGATATGACACATTGAACACCAGTGACCAAAGACCAGATGAGTTGTGGAATGACATCAAGGACATCATACGTGAAGAAAGCCAAGAGGTCACTGAAAAGACAGGAAAGAAAGAAAAGACCAAGATGGATGTCAGAGAAGACTCTGAAACTTGCTCACAAATGTCGAGCAGCTAAAGCAAAAGGAAGAAATGATGAAGTAAAAGAACTGAACAGAAGATTTCAAAGGGTGGCTTGAGAAGACAAAGTATTATAATGACATGTGTAAAGAGCTGGAGATAGAAAACCAAAAGGGAAGAACATGCTCAGCATTTCTCAAGCTGAAAGAACTGAAGAAAAAGTTCAAGCCTTGAGTTGCAACAGTGAAAGAGTCTATGGGGAAAATATTAAATGACACAGGAAGCATCAAAAGAAGATGGAAGGAATACACAGAGTCATAATACCAAAACAAATTACTCGACATTCAACCATTCACGTTATTATTATAATATGTCACGTCTTTTCAATTTCTCAGCATGGAGTTTCCCTTGGGCAGAAAAAAGTATCCAGCAGCTTTCTTTCATTTACTTTCTTTCATTTGGGAGTACTGGGCCTATTCAATCACATACCTCAAATTAAGTCTCATCACAACAGAGTCAAGGAAAATACTCAAATTCTCATCCTCTTAAGTTTTTATAGGAGGAATGATAAGATGTATGGGATTTGCTCTAAAAATACTCCAACAAAAAAAAAAAAGGGGGGGGGGATGTATGTGGAACAGATGAAACAAGATTGGCAGAACACTGAAAACTTTGAGGCCAGATGATGGGTATGTGGAGGATGCGGGGAGTCATTGTGCTATTCATTCTATTTTCGTGTATATTTGAAAACTTACATAATTAAAAGTTTAATTTTTTTTGTTGTTATGGATCAATAATTGTCTTAACTAGATGGGCTACTAGCTAGGGTTTGAGCAGCCTCTTTAAAATGCAACCGTTTTTACTTTTGTCAGAAACTTTCCTTACCAAGAAAATTCTGGAGCCCAGTAATAAGTGATACAAATCAAAGGACAGTTCTGGCATACGGATTTTAATCAGGATCTAACGGTTCCTAAAGGATTCATGATTGGGCATTAGGAGTCTAAGAAACCCTCTAGGATATAAAAATTTTGGTTATATATATGTAGACGTCTGTCTTTCTGGGGAGATAGTCTAAAGCTTACATCGGATTTATAAAATGATTGGTAAACACTATCTCCCAAAAAAACTTAAGACATACTAAGCATATTTCCATAGTTAGAAACCATTTCAAATAGAAGACATAGTTATAAGCTAAAATGAGGGAAAAATGGTATGAAATAGTTAGACTTTACAAGAAGAATACAGTACACCTTGTATGTGACTCAGTATAGCTAACCAGGGAGTTTGGGCATTCCAGAAAAGTATATATAAGGACCAGCCAGGCTCCAGCTTTCTTTCACATTTCTAAATCCAAAGCATATCACGTGTTTTATTGTTTTGTTTGTTTGTTTTTCTTACTTATCAGGAATCCAGAGTCTAACGGTCCTGTCTCGTGAAGCAGATGCCAATAAGTTTCCAACTGGAGAAAACTGCACGCTGGTTACAACATCCTTGTGACCCACAAATCTGAAAGCTCTAGCTTGTGGCTTGAAATTCCACAGCATGAGAAATGTATCCCAAGAAGCAGTAGCTATCAAGAAAAAGAAGAACAAAATCACTGTTTGTTAAAATGCAAACATAAACATGTCTTATTACAATGGGCAACATATCTAATACCAAGGTGTCCAGGTAATACAGAGGCTGGGGGTTGTAGGGCTGGCTAGGTAATGACAAAAATATTTTTAAAAGAAACCCAAAGCTATATCACTAATAAACAAGTTTGACTGTGTCCTCTGTACCCACACAGCAGGATTACTGGATCCTGTGCTTAGAGTGCAATAACTACTTATTTACTAGAAGGAGGCAGAACAGTGTAACAGAGAGCACATTGGACTAGGGTGTTCAGCTCTGCTTCTGACTGTCTGGGTGACTGGGAAAACTGACTTAACCTCTGTCATGAGGACTGACTGTTTTTCCTGAGAGGGCTGGACAAGATGATTTTTTAAACTGTTAATGTGGAAATAATTTCACACTTATAGAAAAGTTATAAAAATAATACAAAGAACACTGGGTGAATTTACTCAGATTTACCTGTTATTAATATTTTCCCCATTTGTTTTTTAATTTGCTCTTGTGCTCATTTGCATGTGCTCCCCACCCCCTTGCTGTACATGCACACATACATATTATTTTTTTCCTAAACCATTTGGGAGTAAGTTGTATACACCAGGACACCTTTATTTGTAAATGCTTCATATATTTTTCTAAGAATAAGGATATTCTCTTTTATACCCATAGCACAGTTACCAATTTTAGAAAATTTATCACTGATGTAATCTACCATTTATATTCCAGTTTTGTCAACTGACCCACTTTTATAGCTGGATAAGATGATCTTAAAAGTCTCTTTCTTCTGTCATTTTATGACATTCTATGATTAATAAAAGACTCATGTGTATTAACATTACCTTAAGGCTTTATTTAAGACAAGAAAAACAGCCATAACCAATGGTGGAAATAAATGCCTTGGACAAAGAATGAGTAAATAAATGAAAGATAGATCTAACTTTATTGCCTAAAAATCCAATTTTATTATATGCATGTAGCCCCAGAATAGCCCCAATAATGGGAATCAGGTTAGAGAGAATCACTAAATCTAAATTATAAAATGCTTAGAAAAAAAAATGCAACTTTATAAACTTCAAATAAAATTAGTATCAGTGTTCTAAACCAAAAACCAAACCAGTTGCTATCAAGTCGATTCCAACTCACAGCAACCCATGGGTGTCAGAGTAGAACGGTGCTCCACTGGGTTTTCAGTGGCTGATTTTTGGGACATAGATCACCAGGCCTTTCTTCCAACGCAACTGTGAACAGACTCAAACCTCCAACCTTTCAGTTAGCAGCTGAGGGCATTAACCATTGGTACCACCCAGGGACTCCAAAGAAGAGAAACAGGTCCTGGCTAAATAAAGCCACTGAAAGTGTTCTCAAGACTTTAGCCAGAGATAAAATTCACTCGCACTGAGGCTATGCATTGTTTCCACATAAACCAGTTAAAGTGAGTTTATAAGTTTTAAGTTACAATGCTGCATGCTACCCCCTTAAAAAAAAAAAAGTACTCAAAGTTGATGATGTCTCATCACAGCCCATCCAAATTATTAAATATTTACATTAGGATCTGAATTATCTTGGGTTAATGTAGACAAAATAGGTTAGAAAAATAAATTATCATATGCATTAAACCTAGGACCCTATCTGAGTATTATGGTGCAAAAAGACATAGAGAAGCAAATAAGACACAATCCCTTCCCTCAAGGAATCACAATATACTAGGGGAGACACATCATTAATAATAGCTATGTGTACAGAGGATTTTTGTATATATTATCTATCCATTCACTTTGGATGGGTGGTTAGGTGGGCCTCTCTCAGGAAGGGACACACAAGTACAGACCTGAGTGAAATAAGGAGTGAGTCAGGTTAAGATGTGAAGAAAGAGCACTCCAGGCAGAAGGCGTCTAAACACAAAAGCTGAGACTGTAAACCATTTCCAACAACAAAGGAACAGCAAGGAGGCCGGTGAGTCCACAGCGGAGGGGAGAAAAGGGACAGCAGTGGGAGAAGTCAGGAGGGGGGCAGACACCAGGCAAGGAGCCAGGGTAAGAGGTGTGGATTTTATTTTGAGTGCAATGGTGAACCATGGAAGGATTTTCAGCAGGGTATCTCGTGATGTAAGCTTTAAATTATCGCTCTGACAATGGGGAAAAGAGAGAGATGGTCTTTTCAAGAAATGATGTTGGGATAAACACACACAGTGGAATACTATGCAATGGCAAAGAACAATGATGAGTCCACAGAACTTCTCACAACATGGATGATTCTGGAGGGCATTATGCTGAGTGAAATAAGTCAATCACAGAAGACAAATATTGGATGAGACTGCTATTATAAAAACCCAAGAAAAGGTTTACACATAGAAAAAAAACAATCTTTGATGGTTATGAGGGAGGGGAGGGCTAGGGAGGGGAAATCACTAACTAGATAGTAAAAAACAAAACAAAAACACTCGTTCCCATTCAGTCAACTCCAACTTGGAGCAACCATACAGGACAGAGTAGAACTGTCCCATAGGGTTTCCAAGGAACGGCTGGTAGAGTCAAACTGCTGACCTTTTGGTTAGCAGCTCATCTCTTAACCACTATGCCACCAGGGCTCTGACTAGATAGAGACTAGTGTTAACTTTGGTGAAGGGAAAGACAACACCCAATATAAGTTAAACCAGTACAAATTCACCAAGGCAAAGCCATAGAAGCCTCTGAGACACATCCAAAGACCTTGAGGGACCGAGTTATTGAGGCCTCAGAGGAACATCTAGGTCAACTGGCATAACATAGTTCATAAAGAAAATGTTCTACTTCCTACTTCGGTGAGTAACATCTGGGGTCTTAAAAGCTTATGAATGGCCATCTACATCTATTGGTCTCATCACATTTAGAGCAAAGGAGAATGAAGAAAACCAAAGACACAAGGAAAATATTAGTCCAAAGGACTAACAATGGACCACTTGAACCACAGCCTCCGTCAGCCTGAGCCCAGAAGAACTACCACCACCAACTGCTCTGACAGGGATGACAATAGAGGGTTTTGGACAGAGCGGGAGAAAAATGTAGAACAAAACTGAATTTAAGAAAAAAAGACCAGACTTACTAGTCTGCCAGAGGCTGGAAGAACCCACAAGACTATGGCCCCTGGACACCCTGCTAACTCAAAACTGAAGCCACTCCCAAAGTTCACCTTTCAGCCAAAGATCAGACAGGGCTATAAAACAAACAATAATACACATGAAGAATGTACGTCTTTGGTCAAGCAAGTATACGATACCAAATGGACAACACCTGCCCAAAAGCAATGATGAGAAGGCAGGAAGGGACAGGAAATCTGGGTGAATGGACACGGGAATCTGGGGTGTAAAGGTAAAAGGGGAGAGTGCTGACACTTTGTGGGGATTGTAACCAATGTCACAAAATAATTCGTGTATAAATTTTTCAATGAGAAGCTAATTTGAACTGTAAATTTTCACCTAAAACACAGTAAAATTTAAAAAACTAACGTCACTGAACAATTTGACAGAAATTGTCAAATGAGAACCTAATTTACTACATAAACTTTCACCAAAAACACAATAAAGTATTATTTTAAAAAGATGATGTTGGGTCAACCGGATATTCGTAAGGAAAAAAGTGCATCTTGACTCCTAGACTTTATGCCATATACCCAGAAAAAAAACAACAAAAAGTAATTCCATACAGATTGTAGAATTTAAACGTGAAAGGTAAAACAACAAACTATTAGAAGAAAACTAGAGAATATCTTCATGACTTTGAGGTAGGCAAAGATTTCTTAAACAGGACGCAAAAGGCACTAACTATAAAGGAAAAGAAAGATAATTTGTACTGTACTAAATTAAGAAACCTTGTTCATCAAAAGACACCAACAAGAGAGTGGGAAGGCAAGCCATAGAGTGAGAGAAGGTATCTGCAATACGTATACCCAACAAAGTATGCACATACGGAATCTTTCCAGAATTGTACAAGACAACAAGAAAAAAACCAGACTATCCAAGAGGAAAAGGTTTAAACAAGCACTTCACAAAACAAGATATCTAAGTGGCTAATAGGTATATGAAAAGGTTCTAAATTCTATTAGCTATCAAGGAAAAGCAAATTAAAACCACAATGAGATCTCATTACATACTCATCAGAAAAACTACAATAAAAAGATAAATACTATCAAATCTCAGTGAGGATGTAGAACAACTGATTTGGAAATCTGTTTGGAAACACCTGTTGACGCTGAATGTACACTTAACATTTGACCCAGCAATTCTATCCCTAGGTATATACCCAACTGAAATGCTTGCATATGTTTATCAAAAGGCATACATAAGAACGTTCATGGCAGTACTACTCAAAACAGACAAAAACCGAAAACTAACTATCCATGAATAGAGGGATACATAAGTTTTTGGTATAGTCTTACTATATATATATATATATATATATATACACACACACACACACATATACTGGGGTAACTGGATTCCATTTATGTGAAGGGCAAGAAGAAGCAAAACTAATCTCTGGAGCTAGAAGTCAGCATATAGTTTATCTTGGGGCGGGGAGAAGGGTGGATAGTGGTTAGAAGGATGGACAAGAGGGGTTTCTGGGGCTCTGGTAATGTGTCTTGATCTTGGTGTTATTTATATGGGCATGTTCACATTGTGAAACTTAACTGAGTTGTACACTTAGGATTTGTGCAATTTTGGGCACATATCGTCTACATCAATTTTATTATAAAAAAGTTGAATAAAAATTCAACTTTTACTATTAAAAAAAATCACCGTTGTGTGAAGAATATACAGGGCATAGAGGGACAGAATTGAAGGCTGAAATCAATTAGGAGGCTAGTGCAATAATCTAGTCAGGAGACGGCAGTGGTCTGGCTTTGGCTGGAGGGGGCGGAAGTTGGAGAAGCTGTCAAATTGAAGATATATAGTAAAGGCATAGTCTATGAGGCATGTTAATGGACTGGATGTGAGGTGAGAGGAAAAGAGAAGAAGCAAAGGTGCTAGGTGAATCCTGTCATTTCCTGAGATGGAGAAAACCAAAAGAGGAGGAGCTTTGGAGCTGGGGTGGGGCAGGGTAGGGTAGAAATCAAGAGTTCGTTTTGGACACGACTTTGAGATCCCTATTAGACATATGAGTGGAGACGTCAGGTTGGGAGATGGATATACCTGCCTGAAGCAAAGTGAGAGGTTCTGACTATGCAATGTTGTGGTTAAGAGAGCAAGGGCTAGAGTTAGGCTCCTTGGTTCAAATCCTGGCTGTCACTTACTAGCTATGTGCCATTGGGCAAGTTACTCAACCTTTCTGTGTCTGGAACACTTTATCTGCAAAATGTGCTGCTGAAAGTATTAAGTGAAATAATACTTACAATTCATTCCTGGCACATAGAAAACACTCAAATGTAGCTGCCAGAAAAAATAAAACCAAACCCATTGCCATCCAGTCGATTCCAACTCATAGCAACCCTATACGACAGAGTAAAACTGTCCCATAGAGTTTCCAAGGAGTGCCTGGTGGATTCGAACTGCCGACCTTTCGGTTAGCAGCCGTAGCATTTAACCACTATGCCACCTGTTACTGTTAGCAGCGGCCACCCAAAGAAAGTATTAAAGACTGGAAACGGGATGGGGTCACTTAGGAAGTGAGTATAGAAAGAGAAGAGGGCCAAGGTACCTAACCTTCAGAGAAGACAGAGCAAAGGAAGGAGCCAAAAATGAAGTAGGAGGTGTCCCGGAGACTGTGGTATCCAGAAGACAAGAAAGAGTGCAAAGAGTGATTAGCTATGTTAAATGCTTCAAAGAGTCTGAGTAAGGCCAAGCTTGAGCAGGACTGGCTGCATAGTTTGCAGGACCCAGTTCAAACTATAAATGCGGGACCCCTCGTTCTTTTTTTTTTTTTAATATTTTCAAGACAGTGATAGCAGAGCCGGGTCCCTTCTAAGTGCAGAGTTCTGTGTGACTGCACAGGCCATATGCCCAGTGTAAAAATGGCACGGCAGGGGCATTGTCTGACCTCCTCCAACTTCACTATGGGAAAGGGAAATCAAGATCCTGCCCAAGGCTGATTTCCTATGAGGCAGAGGTCGCACATGCCTCGTATCTCCACCATTTTTACCAATGCTGACAACTGTCCCTCCATTGGCATTCTCTACTTCTCTCTGAGTTTGATAATTTGTTGCAATGGCCACACAGAACTCACTGTACTCACAATTATGAGGTTTATTAGGCAAGTAACAGGTTACAATTCAGGTTCAGGAACACTCATGATACAGCTCTTACAAAAAGACAGCTTCTTTCCAGTTGTTCCCAGCATGCCTCTCCCTGGCCCTCAGCCTTTGCCCTCCTTGGCCAAGTGCTACAAAGCCATTTTAGCTCTGCCGATAGGTGCCCCGAGGCACCCTACTCCACTAGCCAGCCTTAGCCCAAAGGCACTCAGCTCTAGCTCTGTGGGTCTTCAAGCCTTGCTCTACCGAGTGCCCAGAGGCACCTTATTCCACCAGCAAGCCTCCTGCCCAAAAGCGCACAGCTTTCTTGTTCTACCATGCCATCTCCTGCCAGTCTCCTGGACCTGCTGCCTCTGCTGCTGCCATTTCTCTGCTGCTGCTTCTTGCCCTCTTACCATCTTCAGTATTACAGCTCTCTGTCTCCCGGGTCTAGGCGGATCTCAGCACAGGGATCCCAGGTCCAAAGGATGCGCTCCACTCCTGGTTCTTCCCCCTTGGTGGTGGTAAGATCCTCCTTTTGCCTGGAATTGGCTCTCTTTTAAGCCTAGTGGAACAGCAAAACTGACCAATCCCCTTGGTAGGCCTCAATTTATTTATTTGCACAGGCCCACCTTGGGTGTGTGTTACAAGACCACGGTGAGGAAGGTCACATAAAAGCACCCATAAAGCCAGCCCAAGACCCAAGGATTAAATGCTGGTTTGGCAATAAGAATTGTTTCAGTGAAGTGGTGGTATCAAAGCTGGAATGGAGTGGGTTGAATGGAAAACGAGAGGGTTAATATATACAACACATTCATTAACTAAATCTAGGTTTACAGGACGCCTAATACCACACAGCAGTCCCTGGTTGGTGCAAATGTTTAACATGCTCAGCTGTTAACAAAAGGTTGGTTTTTGGAATCCACCCAGAGGTGCCTCAGAAGAAAAGCCTGTTGATCTACTTCTGAAAAACCAGCCACTGAAACCCTGTGGAGCACACTTCTTCCCTGATATACATGGGGTTACCATGAGTCAGAATCAATTCCATGGCAACACTCGGTTTGATACGGGCCAGAAAAAACATGGTATTAGAGGATCATAGTATAGTGACAACTGAAAGGGGTGAAAATATGATGTTTAACCAAGAAGGTGATATAGGAGTTGAGCCTTTATGAATTTTGTCAGGTAGAGTGGACTTTTTAGTTTTTTTCTCAATATTCTCTCTCATAATACTTGAAACTGTGTACTATGCACACTGGGTCTCAAAAAATGATTTAGAGTTGATGGCTGGCTACACACCCACATTAAATCAACGCTTCCTATATGAGCACGGGTCTTGTTCAGCAGGATGAACAAACGGTTTATGGGCACGGGAACCGCCCAGCCTTAGGGTAAGGTGGCATTTTGGAGGCCTACTAATTGATGGCACAGGACCAGGCAGTGTTTCGTTCTGTTGTGCATAGAGTTGCATGAGTTGGAGCCGACTCAATGGCACCTAACAACAACAGCAAAATTGTGAAAAACCGGAAGCAGAGAAGTCTCAATTACAACAATGTGGCTCATGGTATACCTTACATTTTCTTATAAATTCAGAAAAAAAGACTGATAATCTATAAAAATTTACAAATGCATTCTTATTAAAACTATGAAAACCAGCACAGAATCTTCCTCCTTACCTCCCTAATCTTTCTTAGGAAAGCACTGTCCCACCAAACCCTGACACTGTGGAAATAAAAGGTATTTGATTACTGATGTCAATGCTGTACTGTGTCAACTTGGAATTTGCTTTCTTACATTTCCATTAAACCACACCCTGTATAAACATTACCACTTTATTTGAAATGTCAAAGCAGTGCCATTCATCATCTGACTGGTCTATTCTGAGATAAAATGTCAAAGGGAGGAAGTTAAAAGAAAAGGTTAACTAGAAAATCTACCCATTAAAAATTTTATTTATTTATTTATATTCCTCAACAATAATACATTGTTTCAAGAAACCCTTATTAGAACCTAAGAAAGAACAAAGTCAATGTTCACCTAGTCCAGTGCTTTGTCTCTGGAGGTTAACTACAAGGAGCTTACTAATGGAAAGCATATTTATTCTCCATAATGTCCAAGAAGCCAACAGTTACTGTGTTAAGTAGCAATAACTTTCTGTAGTAAACCCAATATAACTTTCTGTAGTAAACTCAAGATCTATCTCTCATTGATTTAACCTAATCACCCACAGTTACTCATAGGTTTGCTCTGTAATACTCCAGGAATACTATTTTTTCAAAAAGAAATGGTGCTGCCTCCAGTTCTTGTGGTTGTTCTTATTTTATTTATCTTTAAATTGGTAATGCAGGTACATGATACAGAATTTCAATACTGTTGTTGTTGTTGTTAGGCACCATCGAGTTAGCTCCAACATATAGCAACCCTATGCACAACAGAAGAAAATACTTCCTGGGCCTGCTCCATCCTAACAATCATTGTTATCCTTAAACCCGTTGTGGCAGCCACTGTGTCAATCAATCTCATCGAGGGGCTTCCTCTTTTTCATTGACCCTCTACTTTACCAAGCACAATGTCCTTCTCCAGGATCTGGTCCCTCTTGACAACATGTCCAAAGTATGCGGGACGTAGCCTCACCGTCCTTGCTTCTAAGGAGCATTCTGGTTGTACTTCTTCTAAAAAAGATTTGTTCGTTCTTGTTTGTCCATGGTATATTCAATACTCTTCACCAACACCACCATTAAAAGGCATCAATTCTTCAGTCTTCCTTATTCATCATCCAGATTCCGCATGCATAAAGAGGTGATTGAAAACACCATGGTCAGGTGCACCTTACCCTTCAAGGTGACATCTTTGCTTTTCGACCCTTTAGAGAGGTCTTTTGCAGCAGATTTGCCCAATGTGATACATTTTTTGATCTCCTGACTGCTGCTTCCATTGGTTTTGATTGTGGATCCAAGTAAAATGAATTCTTGACAACTTCAATCTTTTCTCCTTTTATCATGATGTTGCTTATGGGTCCTGTTTTGAGGATTTTTGTTTTCTTTATGTTGAGGTGTAATCCATACTGAAGGCTGTGGTCTTTGATCTTCATCAGTATGTACTTCAAGTCCTCTTCACTTTCAGCAAGCAAAGTTGTGTCATCTGTACAACGAAAGCTGTTAATGAGTCTTCCACCAATCCCGATGCCCTGTTTTTCTTCATACAGGCCAGCTTCTCAGATTATTTGCTCATCATACAGATTGAATAGGTATGGTGAAAGGATACAGCCCTGACACACACTTTTCCTGACTTTAAACCATGCAGTATCCCTTTGCTCTGCTCAAACGACTGCCTCTTGATCTATGTACAGGTTCCTCATAAGCACAATTAAGCGTTCTGGGATTCTCATTCTTTGCAATGTTATCCGTAATTTCTTATGATCCACACAGTCGAATGCCTTTGTATAGTCAATAAAACACAGGTAAACATCTTTCTTGCATTCTCTGCTTTCAGCCAGTATCCATCTGTTATCAGCAATGATATTCCTGGTTCCGCGTCCTCTTCTGAATCTGGCCTGAATTTCTGGCAGTTCCCTGTCGGTATACTGCTGTAGCCACTTTTGAATGATCGTCAGCAAAATTTTACTTGGTGTGATATTAATGATATTGTTCAATAATTTCCACTTTCGGTTGGATCACCTTTCTTGGGGATAGGCATAAATATGGATCTCTTCCAGTTGGTCGGCCAGCTGTCTTTCAAAGTTCATGGCATACACGAGTGAGTCTTTCCAGCGCTGCATTCTTGTGTTGAAACATCTTAATTGGTATTCCGTCAATTCCTGAAGCCTTGTTTTTCGCCAGTGCCTTTAGTGCAGCTTGGAGTTCTTTCAGCACCACTGGTTTCTGCTCATATGGTACCTCCTGAAATGGCTGAAGATCAACCAATTCTTTTTGGTGTAGTGACTGTGGATTCCCTCCATCTTCTTTTGATGCTTCCTGAGTCGTTTAATATTTTCCCCATAGAATCCTTCAATATTATTACTTGAGGCTTGAATTTTTTTTTTTCAGTTCTTTCAGCTTGAGAAACGCAGAGCATGTTCTTCCCTTTGGTTTTCCATCTCCAGGTCTTTGCACACGTCATTATAATACTTTACTTTGCCCTTTGAAACATTCTGTTTCACTTTACTTCATCATTTCTTCCTTTCACTATAGCTACCCGACGTTCAAGAGCAAGTTTCAGAGTCTCTTCTGACATCCATTTTATCTTTCTTTCCTGTCTTTTTAATGACCTCTTGCTCTCTTCATGTATGATGTCCTTGATATAATTTCACAACTCCTCTGGTCTTTGGTCATTAGTGTTCCACACATCAAATCCATTCTTGAGATGGTCTCTAAATTCAGGTGGGATACACTCAAGTTTGTACTTTGGCACTCCTGGACTTGTTCTAATTTTCTTCAGTTTCAACTTGAACTTAAAAAAAAAATTTTACATATGAGTAATTGATGATCTGTCCTGCAGTCAGCCCCTGGCCTTGTTCTGACTGATGATATTGAGCTTTTCCATTGTCTCTTCCCACAGATGTTGTCATTTTGATTCCTGTGTATTCCATCTGGCCAGGTCCACATGTATAGTCGCTGTTTATGTTGTTCAAAAAGGTACTTGCAATGAAGAAGTTGTTCGTCTTGCAAAATTCTATCATTTGATCTCTGGCATCATTTCTCTCACCAAGGCCATATTTTCCAACTACGGATCCTTCTTTGTTTCCAACTTTCACATTTTAATCTCCAGCAATTACAAACCACCCTGATTGCACATTCGATCAATTTTAGACGGCAGAAGTTGGTAAAAATCTTCAACTTTTTCATCTTTGGCCTTAGTGGTTGGTGCGTAATTTGAATAGCCATATTAACTGGTCTTCCTTTTAGGCATATAAATATTATCCTATCACTGACAGCGCTGTACTTCAGGATAGATCTTGAAATGTTCTTTTTGATAATGAAGGCAACGCCATTCCTCTTCAAGTTGTCATTCCTGGCATAGTAAACCATATAATTGTCTGTTTCAAAATGGCCAATACCAGTCTATTTCAGCTCACTAATGCCCAGAATATCAGTATTTATACATTGCATTTCATTTTTGATGACTTCCAATTTTCCTAGATTCATACTTTGTACATTCCATGTTCCAATTATTAATGGATGTTTGCAGCTGTTTCTTCTCATTTGAGTTATGACACATGAGCAAATGAAGGTCTGGAAAGTTTAACTCCATCCACGTCATTAAGGTCGACTGTACTTTGAGGAGGCAGCTCTTTCCCAGTGGTCTTTTGAGTGCCTTTCAGTCTGAGGGGCTCATCTTCTGGCGCTGTATCAAACATTGTTCTGCTGCTATTCATAATGTTTTCACTTGCTAAATCTTTCAGACGTAGACTGCTAGGTACTTGTTCCTAGTCTGTCTTAGTCTGGAAGCTCGGCTAAAACCTACTGGTATTTGAATACTGGTGGCATAGCTTCCAGCATCACAGCAACACACAAGCCCCCACAGTATGACAAACTGACAGGCACATGAGGGAATTTCGGTATTACAAAAGCGTATTTACCAACATCTCCGTCTAGACCTTGGCCACCTGGTTCCCCTTCCTAGAGGCAACCAGTGTTACCATTTTCTTCTGTATTCCCCTATTTGTCTATACATATGCTTTTTTAAATATAAATGGTAGGACATTACAGCTACTATTCTGCACTTTCCCTCCCTACCCTCCCCTTCCCTAGCCCAATTAATATACTATATATTGGAGATCATGTCTTCTCAGTATATAATCCTAAAATCAAACCTTTTGCTGTCGAGTTGATTCTGATTCATAGCGACCCTACAGGACAGGGCAGAACTGCCCCATAGGGTTTCTAAGGCTCTAAACTTTACAGAAGCAGACTGCCACATCTTTGTCCCACGGAGTGGCTGGTGGGTTTGAACCATCAACATTTTGGTTAACAGCTGAGTGCTTAACCACCGTGCCACTAGGGCTCCTTTATCAGTATATGTTGTTGTTAGGTGCCATCAAGCCAGTTCCAAATCATAGCGACCCTACATACAACAGAACAAAACACTGCCCAGTCCCGCACCATCCTCACAATTGTCATGCTTGAGCTCTGTAACAATATATACAACTGTCTTTTTTTTTTCTTCCCCTATTTTTGGTAAATTTTTCTTCTGATATCATTTCAAACTTGCAGAAAAGTTACAAGAGCAGAACAAGGAACTCCGGTATCCTCTTTACTTAGATTTCATCTATTTTGTCTATTTGTTTTCTCATTCTCTCTCTATACAAATATTTTCATATGTGCATATTTTTTCTTAACATTTGAAAGTTAGAACCATAATGCGTCTTTGCCACTAAATACTTCAGTGTATTTCCTAAGAACAAAGGCATTCTCTTACATAACCACAGTATAATTAGCAAAGTCAGGAAATTCAGCACTATTTAATATAATACTATTATCCCATACAGGGATTTTGTCAGCGATAGCTATTTTCCCCCAGCCTATGATGTAACCCAGGATCGTGTATTAATTGTCACATGTCTTTAGTTTCTAGGTCTTTGTCTTTATTGACCTTCATATCCTTGAAGACTGCAGCTTCTATTATTTTTATAGCAAGAGCCTCAATATTTTTTTCTGCCTCCTCATGGTTAGAGTCAGCATATACATGTTTGACAGGAATACTACCAAGGTCATGTTGGCCCTTATCAGTGGATCAGATCAGGATGCACATGAAGTCTGTTTGTCCTGATCCTGGGGATATTAACTTTGATTGCTTGGTTTAGGTGGTCTCTGCCATGTAAAATTAATATTTTTCTCCTTTGTACTTAATAAGTATTTTGTGGGGAGATACTCTGAGACTATATAAATCTCCTCCTCCTTATTAAACTGTTGCACACTAGTTTTAGTATCCTTTGATCATTTTTCAATCCATCAGCCTTTCTATAATTTACTACTTAACTAATGCTTAATTAATTAATATTTCATTTCTTATTCATTTACCATTGTAAGGAAGAGCCTCCCCCCCTCCATTTATCTATTTATTCACTTATCTATTTTTATAAGTACGGGCTCATAGATTTAAATTTTTTAAATGTTTTTGTGGTAAAATACAGATAACAAAAATTGTGCATTATAATCATTTTTAAGTATACAGTACAGTGACATTAATTGTATTCACCGTTTTGTGCAACCATCACCACTATCTACTTCCAAAAATTTATCACTCCAAGTAGAAACATTACCCCTTAAGCAATAACCTCTCATTTTCCCCACCACTCCTTCAGCCCCTGGTAATCACTAATAAAATTTGTCTCTGTGCCTTTGCCTATTTTAGATATTTCATATAAATGGGAGCACACAGTATTTGTCCTTTTGTGTCTGACTTATTTAATACAATGTTTTCACGGTTCATACAGTCATAGCATGTATTAGAACTTCATTTCTCTTACGGCTGAATAACACCTCACTGTATGGATATACCACATTTTGTTTATTCATTCATCTGTTAATGGACACCAGCTGTTTTCAGCTTTTGGTTATTGTGAATAATGCTGCAATGAACATTGGTGTATGAGTACCTGTTTGAGTCCCTGCTTTCAAGTCTTTCAGGTATATACCTAGAAGTGAAACTGCTAGGTAATATGATAATTTTGTGTTTAACTTTTTGAAGAACCACCAAACTTTTCCACAGTGGCTGCACTATTTTACATTCCTTCACACCATCAGCCACACTTGGCTATCTTCCATTTTTCTAACAATAGCCATTCTTGGGGCTGTGGAGTGGTATCTCACTATGGTTTTGAGTTGCATTTCCCCAATGATTAATGACTGTGAGCATCTTTTCAAGTGCTTACTGGCCATTTGTATATTTTCTCTGGAGACAGTCCTAAGTCCTTTGCCTATTTTTTTAATTGGGTTGTTTGTCTTTTTGTTATTGAATTGTAGAAGTTCTTTATATTCTAGTTATTAAACCCAACTATTTTCTTCCATTCTGCAGGTTACCTCTTCACTTTTTTGGTAAAGTTCTTTGATGTCCAAAAGTTTTTAATTTTGATGAAGAACAATTTATCTACTTTGTATTTTGTTGCCCATGCTTTTGGCATCATGTCTAAGAATCCATTATCAAAACCAAGATCCTCAAGCTTTATCCCTATATTTTCTTCTAAGAGTTTTGTGGTTTTAGTTCTTATATTTAGGTCATTGGTCCACTTTGAGTTAATTTTCATATATAGCGTGAGGTATGGGTCCAACTTCATCTTTTTGCATTGAACAAATCTTTCATCTCCCTGATTAGATTTATTCCTAGGGATTTTAATCTCTTATGTGCTATTGATAGCTTATTTTATTCAATAGGTTATAATCTATAACTAACATTTGATCCTCAAAATGTTCCAGATTTTGCTAGCAGGGACTCCTTAAAGCTGGCCTCTGTGTCCTTTTGCTATGTATCCATCATTCTTTGAGCACTTCTTTACTTTCTAGTACACAAAATATTCTAGTACCACAAAAATATTCCAACTTATAGCGACACTACAGGACAGAGTAGAACTGCCCCATAGAGTTCCCAAGGAGCGTCTGGCAGATTGTACATTATCTCTTTCCATATCTGTAACTCCCTTCTGCAAAAGTAAGAAACCTGGTTCCCATTATGTTCAATGTATTTTTACTCAAACCTACAATACACAAAGAGTAGTTTCAGAATCGCTAACCCATAACACTGTAAAAAGCAATCCCACTAATTAAAGCTCAGTATTTGTCATATTGTGTGTTGACTGGCAATTAAATTACTGGTGGATCCTTTTTGGTCCTGTCAGACTTGGTTTTATTTCTTGTTAGAGTAGGTCTATTTCAATTTTGAACTTAATCCTTGGGCATGCCCTTTATTCTAAATTATAGTCCTGATTCCTAAGGCATGGACTTTCTGGTAGGTACCCCAGCCAAATGCCCGAGGGGCTTAGTCAGATTTCTCTTCTCTGGTAGATTCAAACTGCTGACCTTTTGGTTAGCAGCCGAATGCTTAGAGTCTAAAGCAGCTATGGGTGATTTAAAAGTAATCTTCAATAACAACAATCTAGAGAAAATTAAATGAACTTATTTAAATTTCACATTTCTTTGAGGACTGGCACTAGCAATAACACAAACCTTTCATGACTTATTACTATGGGCCAAGTACTTTTAAGTATGTCATAATCATCCTTTTATTTAATTCTCACAACAAAGTATGTAAATACCATCCCTGTTTGAGAGATGAGGAAACTGAGGCTTAGTGAGACTAAGAAACTTGCCCAAGGCCACACAGACAAAAACTGGTAGAGCTGGATTTTTAACCCAGTTCTGATAGACTTCAAAGCCCCAGCTTTTAATCAATAAATCAGTGCTTCTGAAAGTGTGATTTAGATTATTTGGGACATTGTAAAAACAGTCATTTCTAGGAAATTATACACTCTGGGGTGAGACCCAGGACTCTGAATTATTGATAAGTTTCTTGGGTAATTCTGGTACATGTTGCAATTTGAGAAACACTGCAGTGTACTACATCGCCTCTCAGTATATACACTAAATCACTAGCACCTGGGAATTTTTTTTTTTTTTTTTAAGTAGAAACAGAAGGAGAAGCTTTAACAAAGCTACTACATAGGTTACCATCAAGAATCATAACAGAAAAAGAATTTCAGGCAAACTTCTATTATGGTTTCACTGTAGGGAAAATAACTTCTGAATTCCAAATTTCATTAGGCTTCTATTCATTCAGAAAAGGAGGAGATTAACTTGTTCTTTACCATCATTTACTCTACACAAACCCTACATGCTAAACAGATACTGAGTCAATGACAGGGAAACCTAGAAGATACGGACAACAAAAGGGGAAAAACGACAACTTTGCCAGTAAAACTATTTAATTTTAAATTAAAAACTTCTGAAGTACAGCTCAGATTCTACAAACCATGTAAAAGCACTTTTAGACTCTTCTAACGTTTTCATGGAAACTCTGGTGGCATAGTGGTTAAGTGCTATCTATGGCTCCTAACCGAAAGATTGGCAGTTCAAATTCACCACGTGTTCCTTGGGAACTGTATGGGGTGGTTCTACTCTGTCCTATAGGGTCACTATGAGTTGGAATCAACTCAATGGCAATGGGTTTGGTTGGTTTGGTTTTAATGTTTTCATAAAGTAGAACGTGGTTCTCTGGGAAAGTGAGAAACTGGCCTGAAGGAAAAACGCTTTGGCTCCAGGATCTGCCTTCAAATCAGGCTCTGCAGGTATGCTAGCTGAATAGCCTCAGGCAAGCTACTGAACTTCTCTGAGTCTCAGTTTCTGCATTTATAAAAACACTTCACAGGTTTTTGTTGTCTCCCATCCCCTCCTCTTTACCTCCTCTCATTACCTCCCAGCCCACTGTGTGAAACCCAAGAGCCCACCCTTCCAAGAGGTTATCAAGACTAAATCTACCAGGCTTCCTATTCTCATTCCCTCCAGTCATTAGGAGGAGGGTAAGTCTTAAGCCTCTCTGGCCATCAACCATCATCCAAACACTTCCATTATGCTCTGGATATCCCCTTAGTTGAGCTTGATACCCACGCCTTCTCCTCTTTGCAAAAGCTTCTACTGGGCCAGAGGAACACCCACCATATGATCTGCCAACTTCCTTGTATCCACATCCTCTCCTCCTAAAGTTCCTCTTCCTCCTCCTCTTCAACTGCCTAAAGCTTGTCTCTGCCTGGGGACACCAACCCACTGAAACCCTTTCAAGTGACAATCATTTTGTCTTTCACACTTCACCTACCTCAGTACATAGGCTTCCTCTCTATTCCAACTCCTTCATTCATTCAACAGATATCTGAACTTCTATGACATACCAGGTACTGTGGGTGGGGAGCTTAAATTCAAATGGCGAATATATAAACAAACAAGCAAATATATAATTTTAAATTGTGCTAAGATACATGAGAGATAAAATAGGAAGTCACAATGAGAATTTTGTGTGGGGGGTGAACTTAATTTAGATACTATTCAGTGAAATTTTAAATGGCGCCTTGAAAGATAAGAAGGAACCAGGCAAGCAAAGAGTGCACTGGTGAAGAACATTTCAGACTGAGGGGACCCAGGGTCTTTCAGTTTCTAAGCCTCCCATCTCCAAAGACCTTCTCCTCCATGCCTCCCCAGCAACTCACATTCTATGGTCACACCCTGGACCTTGTCAACAGCAGAACCGGAACACGTCTCAAGTCACTGATTCAAACCAACCATTCTCTGACAACTTCCATTTCTTCTAGCTCACTTGCTCAGTAGCTCCAACCTCATCTAGAACTCCAGTCCACTGACCTATGTTTTCCATTGAAGCTCTCTTCTCGCCATCTTTAATTCACTCTCTTAATTTTTCATCCAATTTGTAATCCTCCTCTTACATACATTTAATCCCTCGACTCTCCCTCGTTACTTCAATTTCCATGGCAAAATTCTAATTGTCCTGACTTTCCTGTGACTATCCCTGTACAGGTGAGAATTGCTGTACCCACCCCAGATAGACTGCTGTACCCATCCCTATAAATTAATAATCACTAATTTCAAGAGGCCTTCCACACTCCCCATTAACGCTCAGTTCTCTAGCAGTTCTCTCCCCTACCCTCTGTATTAGCTATTTAATATCTTCTCCTCTCTCTTCAATACACTTACTCCGCTCCCATTCCTCCTAATACCCTATTCTAATGCTTTTCCCTCCTTCCTTTCTGATTATTCCTTCTTAGTTACTTTTGTTGTCTCTGCTTCTGATCTAAAGGTTGGATGTTCAGGATTCAAGACATGGGCTATCTACTCTCATTATTCTATATTCTTTCCAAGTGATCTTATCCATGCCTATGACTTTAAATACATTTATGTGCTAATAGGAAACCCTGGTGGCATAGTGGTTAAGAGCCATGGCTGCTAACCAAGAGGTCAGCAGTTTGAATCCACCAGGAGCTCCTTGGAAACCATATGGGAGGCAGCTCTATTCTGTCTTATAGGGTCACTATGAGTTGGAATTGACTCGACAGGAATGGGTTTTATGTGCTAATAACTCTCAAATTTTTGCCCAGGATTTGAACTACCATCCTCTCCTGAGATCAGTGTATCTCCTAGTTAATTTCCCTACAAATGGTTCAAACCCCAAATAGCAGCCAGATTGATTTTTGTGAGGTATAAATCAGATCATGTCATTCCTTAATTAAAACTCTTCAGTGACTTCCAAAGGCTCTCAGAAGAAAATCCTAAAACATGGTGTACAGGACCTTGCACAAGCTGGCCTCTACCTCGCTTTGTAACTTCATCTCCCACCACTCTCTCTCTTCCTTTGCTTACCAGGTTCTGCCCATGCTGGCGTTTTTACTTACTTGTGTGAAGACAGGCTTTTTCCCAGCCGGTCTTTTCGTATGCCATTCTCTCTCTAGTATTTTCCAAGCTAACTCCTCCTTCATTCTTCAGGCCTTGGGTTAAACCTAACTTTCTCACAGAAGTATTCTTTGACCCCATAAACTCAAGTATGTCTCCACTTATCATCTTTCAAATCAGTCTGTTCCTTTCCTTCATAGCACTTGATTGTTTTCTTTTGTTTCATAAAGTTGTATGTGGATTTGTGTTTACTGGTTATCTGTCTCCATCATTGAACTGTGAACTCTTCACACTATCTTATAAAACACATCTCTTATGTTCACCTCTGTATGTATACTCAGAGCACAGGACAGCATCTGGCATATAGTAAAAGCTCAGTTGGCATTAACTAAAGGAGGACTAAATAGAGTACTTCCTCTTCCCCTTTGAACAGGCTTAGATAAATGCAAATAAATGGGTTAGAATGGTGACCAGACAGCTGAAGACACTGCTTTTCTGCAGTAGACAACAAGGTCATTTCTCCCAGCTATCTGTATTGACCAAGCATAGCACAAATGGAAAAGTAGTACCGACTGTGACCAACTAGACTTCTCAGTTCTGTCATGGACACTATACAACTCAGGAACTCATTACACTTTCTTGGGGAAATTACAACAATCTCTACTTCCCATTCAAAGGGCTGACTGAGGTTTCTCTGAAATTTTACAATAAGCTCCAACACACACAAATTTCCAATTTCCACACCCAGCCTAATAATAAGCAGGCAGGGTCATATATATAACTTTCTTAATTCTGTTAAATTATGGAGTGAGTCAAGTGTTATAGATAATGATCCTGTTGGCCTGTTCTAAAGTCTAACATGCACACAGAGACATAGAAAGAGAAATCTTTTCTAGGGTACTTGAAAATACTCCAGTCTCTTTTTTTTCCCTTCAGTATTTTTTAAATTGAGATATAATCACATACCATAAAATTCACCCTTTAAAATTATACAATTTAGTGGTTTTTAGTATATACCCAATGTTATGCAACCACCACCACTACCTAAGTCCAGAGCATTTTCACTACCCCCGCCCCCCAAAAAAACCCATGCCCATTTGCAGTCATTCCCCATCCCCCCCCCCAACCCCTGACAACCAATAATCTACTTTCTGTCTCTATGGATTTTCTAGTCCTTTTCACATTTGTGAAACTGAAGCACAGAGAAATGATTTTTACAGGGTTGCAGGATCACTTTGTAAGACAGCAAGGCCTGGAACACACATGTTTACAGTCAGTAAACCGTATTAAACGTGAGTAAAAATATGTATAGTTCACTTATAAGACATCTGATGCATAAAATAGAGTCCTTAGAATAGTAGTTCTTAGGCAATCTGTAGCTGGGGAGAGGCTGGGGGTAGGGGTGGAGTGCTAGTTAGAAATCACTGGAAAGAAGGTGAGATGGTACTGATGGAAGGGTATTGCACTTACGAACAGGGTGATGCTGACAGAAAAGTAGAGAGGGACATGTTGAGCTATGTGATTTACAAGGCAGATGCATTTCTTTTCAGTCCAGGGTTTTGCAACTGGTGATAATACACCCAGGTGCCCTCTCGGCACATTTTATGGTACCCTCAATGGGTCCCAGAGATCTCTGATCATTTCCAGTTTGTTCATGAGTAGTTAATGAATAATAGAGCTAACACCACTTCAGAAGGTTTGTTGGTTAATGACACCTTGAAAAATAATGCAGGAACCTTGACTTTCTTACATTCTATTGTCCACATTTTCAAATAAGTAAAAGAATTACAAGCTTAATTTACTACTGTTACCATTAATAAACGTATACACAGGGCACTAATCCAATGAGAATAAAATGATCAGAATCCATCTGCAAAAAGAATTCAGCATATTTTTTATTTAAATGTCTTAATCAACACTGCAGAAACCATTAATGAAAGAAAAAAGTACAGAAACTGCTCATCACACATAAAAAAATTCTTCATTCAAAAAAGATTAATCTGAACCTCAACATTCTTTGTGCTCATTTTAAAAGAGCAATTCAAAAGGACAAATAAGTCAAAACCAAGTATTTTATTAATTAAAACTGAGACCTCCAAACCACCTAAAACTACACAACTTAAAAATAATCTGTCTTCAACCTAGAAAAGTTTTATTTGCCAACATGCAAGGAATATACTGGAACCTACCACTGGGTAGACAAACAACTTTTCTGTTACAAACAGGTTAATCTGAATTACAGAGATTCTTCAGATGATTAATTTTTTTTTTTTAAGACTGCTAAAATGCCTCTTAAATCTATTCATGGTATTGGACACTAAATGACACAATTAACATTTAAAGTTGAAACTCCTTGCCCACCAAATGTTTTACTAAAACTGTTATTAAATAGACTAATTAACTTGAAAGGCTAACTCTTAATTGTCTATGGCAAAAGAAAGCTTTGGTACCAGTAAATTAAAATTAGGAAATCAAAATACATTTTGTATGTAGCTTACAGTATGTTTTTGGGGTTAAACTAGAACATGTCTATATACAGAAATGTGAAATTCTTGTTGTTCTGTTATCTACACTATTGTGAGTAACAAACAGTCTCTTCATTCTGAATCCCTGATATAAAGCACTAGCCTGAAGTTTCTTCCAAAAAGATTGCTTGCTCAGACCAGCAAGTTAGAGCAAAATGTAAATACAGAATTAGGTATTTTATTTTTAAAAGCTTGTTTTTCCTTTTGACAAGAGTAGCAAGATGCTAGAACAAAAATAATTCCAGTAAGGGTATCCAGACCGTATCAATTTTAGTCTACCATTCAACATAGGGCTAACAAAAACAACAAAACTTAAATAAAAAGAGAGGGTGGCTCAAAAAAAAAAAAAAAAAAAAAGCAGACTGTTAATGGGTTTGGGAGAATACCTGCTGCCAATTAAAACTTGAAAAATCCAGAGCTTTATTATAAATCCTCCTTAAATTATATCCACTGCATAATGAAGCTGGACCATTCTCTGAAAACTTTCAGGGTGCTAGATAACCTATAGAATCATTTTAAGAGGCAAAACAGAAAATATAGAAGATACACATCAATTTTCTTTTTTGAAATAGTTATTCTAAAAGACTGTCTTAAATTCAGTTTTTGCAAAGTTCCTACTCTCTAAGTCATTAAGTAAACACTGAAAACAACTTTATGAGTACGTTGGATTAATTCCTTACAGAGCGTAACACTTTGCATAAATCTAGATCAAAGTGAAATAATTGAAATTTAATTCTAAATTCAGCCTATGATTTCCAGATATGACACTGGAATAAAATGAGTAAAAAAATCCCCTTTTAAAAAAGTATATTTACTTCTCAAATAACTCACTTTGGGCTATATTCTTAGAGCTTAAAAAGTTTTAGAGTTTGAAAGGTTTTAAAAACAAAATTGACTCAACAGTTATGGAAACGAAATGACAATAAACACTGACAACAACATTCCACCCAGTCCAAAATAAACCACTTTAGTTGTGCTCAGCTCACTTAGTTTTGTAAACTATCTCTTTTCCAGCCTCATAACTGGACTATATGTTGCTCAACATTACCTATGTTAAAAATGTGAAAAGTGAAGAGATAAAAGTAGTGTAAAGATTGCAGTGACTGAATCTGAGAAGGGCATCCTACACGGTCATAACATTTCAAAGCTAGTAGGGATTTTCAAATTCTAATCCAGCACCCTCATTTTACAGATGAGAAAACCGAGGCGCGGACACATCAAATGACTGGACCCAAGTCCTCAGCTGAGCCATTCATTCATTCATTCATTCAGGCATTCAACCACTTACTGAAAGCTGCTGTCTAAGTGCCAGGCTCAACACTTGCTGAAAAGGAGCTGGAAGGCAGCTCTTCCAATTGCCAAGGCAGTCTTTTTTCCGTGACGTCTTAAAATAAATACTTAATTTCCTAATCAGCAAGAACTCATAAAAGAGTACTGCAGCCCTTGGAGAATCGGGCCCACTTTCAGTTTCACACATTTCAGTAACACAGTTGGGTTTAAACTTCAGAGAGGCCTCAACTGTGTTTACTTTAAATGATTAAACAATCACAAAGGGAGGCACAGTATTCTGAATGAGTCCCTTTCCAGTACATTTATAACTCAAGGAAGTACAATCAGAAAATGGCCTACACACACACACACAAAAAACGTTCACAGAGAGGACAGCTTACAAAATCAGAGCGAATCGAGGTATCAATATAGATCAATTAAATCCAACAGCTCAAGTGTACAAAGTGTGGAATGTAAATGTCTCCCCACCTCATTCAGATGTGGGTATATTTTTTGAGATGTCTGCATGGTAAAAAGACATGCAAACTCAAATTCAAACTAACGCTCTCTTCCAATGATACAGGCATCTAAACCAGGCCTTTTCCCATCTGATCAACTTTCTTTGGTTTCTATTTGATTAAAAGAAAATGTAATTAAAAAATAAAATCTAAAATTCGGTGTGCTGGCTAAAAAAATCAAAATTCTATATAAAATCAAAAGAGCATTAATTCAAACTACACATTTGTAAGTGTTTTTTTTTTTTTCTTTTTTTAAATCGGACATACAGTGAACTACCCATCACCATAAACCATAATTCATTTTGCTTAGACTTTGACGTTCTTTACCATTAAGTCTGACACTTAAGTGTTTTGTGCATCTCAACTCATAGTCACTTCTTTGAGGATATATCAGAGATCATATTGACAAAGCTCTTAAATAAAACAACCCATAAGTAAGGCACTTTGAAATATTAAACAGCAGCTCTCTGTGTACCCAGGTTCAGTGTAATATACCAAAACGAACCACAGCTTTTACAGAGCTCTCCAGATGGCCACGAGGTGATTTCTAATAAAATACAATCTTCACCGAGGCTCTCTGAAGGCTCTTTGACTTTCCTGAAGCTTTTGTCAGCTCATGACCAAAGTGCAGTTTGTGCTCTCCTACTTCTCAAACCTCCAGATTTGATTTTTATCTAGAGCATTACAAGTTCTCATTTGTACATCCGCCCGGCCCTCAGGTGTTCGATAAGCACTCAGACACAGCCCTGAGTGTGGATGAAAAATGGTTCCATCTTCTTTAAAATGCCAAATAATATTTGCTGGAATAGGGAACCCATCTTTAGGACAAGTTTGCATTCCCACAAAAGTCTTTTGCTCAGGGACTGTCGCACATAACTCTGTCACAGAATTAAACCTTATTTCTTTGTTTGAAGTATATTCAAAGAATTGATTTCCTCCTTGGCCATGGCATCCAAACAGCGAAAGGTTCGCACCTGTGGGGCTGTTGTCAGGAGAATTATAATCTAAACATTCAGAAGAAATCCCAGTACTGCGAACTGCTCCATGCCAGCCCGGCCTATCCTCTGGAACATGTAAATTAGAAAATACATTTTTCAAATACCAGTCAAAGTTCTCGCACCTCAGCCGTTCTCGTAATAATTTTCTTTCAGAAATATCACCATAAGCTTCTTTTCTTGCTGGAGGGTTTCGATTGTAGAAATGCTGTTTGTACTCATCCATCCACACTTCTGCTGCCCGGGCAGTATTCTGTAGGAAATTGGGCCGAGCATACGGTGCCCGCTTTGGGAATACATGGCCCACGTGGGAGCACGGATGGATCTCCAACTTACCACCACACTGCCACACCCTAAAAGACAGTTCTAGGTTTTCACCTCCCCACACTTCCATTCCAGTATCATAGGTTCCAAGGTACTCAAAATATTTCTTGCTGACAGCAAACAGTCCTCCAGCCATGGTGGGTGATCTGATAGGGTCAATTCTCGAAGACCTCCTGTCCCTTTCATGTTTGGGGACAGAATGCCACTGGAATGTTAAACGCCAATCAAACCCACCAATCATGGGCTCCCCTGTCTGCATGTAGAATTCAAAAGTATTCCAATCAATGGTGTCTATAACGGGACAAACAATTACTGTTTCATCTTTACCGATCCTTTCCAAGAGTGGTTCAAGCCAACCGGAGGTACATTCACAGTGACAATCCAGGAAAGTGAGGACATCTCCAGTGGCAAAAGTGGCCCCAATCAGGCGGGCCCTAACAAGCCCCTCTCGCTTTTTGGTTCTTATCAAGCGGACTCTTTCAAGATTGCTGATGTAACTTTCGAGCTGCGCCTTCAAATAAACTCTGTCACTCAAGTCATCGACCAAGATGATCTCCTTCAAAAGGACAGCAGGAGAAGTTTCTAAAACACTGTGAATGGTGCGGAGCAAAGTCGACCAGGCTTCATTGTAGAAAGCTATGACCACAGAGGTGGTGGGAAGCCTCCTATAGTTGAACTTCTTGGATTTACACTCGTACATTCTTTTATCCTCTATATGACGGTGCAGGGATATCCTGTCACTGAGGTAAATATTGATGGCATATCTCTCAATAAGCTCTTCTACCTTCTTCAGTTCGCCTGCATTGAGCTGCAGTTTGCTGGCTTTCCCCCATTCCCCCAGGGCATGGGAATCAGCAGGAGGCTTCTCATACAGTGGTCGAGACAAATCCTCTGCGTTTTTCTCTGAGTCAGAAAGCTGTCTTTGCCACCGCTTCCTGACAATGCTGGCTCCTGGGGAGGAATGGAAAGTGGAGACCGAGAACTCCACTAGGATATAAGCCACTGTTAAAAGCGCCAGCAGCAGGCAGCTCTTGACTGCCCAGGTCCACCTCACGACCATCCGGATCCTCATGGCTGGGGCGCAGAAGCGGCCACGAAAGTCACCATAAAGGGGAAGGGCTGTGGGACCCGAAGCTTGAGTTCCTGGCTCAGGTAGGGTGAACTTCTCAGCAGGTCCCTCCTTTCGAGGCAGGCTCTCAGCTCCCCTCCTGCCACTGAGACTTCCCAGGGGTCACCTGAGATCTCTCGGTCCTGGGCCTCCGGCACAGCACCAACTTTTTTCTCTCCCCTCTTCCTCCAGCTCGTCTCACAACTTTTCACAAACTCTCCAGCCAACACCCCGAGGACAAACCCCTCCCCTTCCCACTCACTCCTCCTGGTGGTTAGTTAGCGAAATTCCGCGGCTAGGGCCCGGCCGAGGGCGGCTCTTTGTGGGGCTCGGACGGGAACTGGGGGCTGGGATAATCGAGGTGTCCCCGGCAGGGACCGACCGCTCCCCCCCCCTCCCCACACCCGCTGCGCGTGTCACGCCACGTTCCCAGAGTCTCCGAACTCTCTCACACCTCTGGTTCCAAGTAGTTCTCCCCAGGGAACTCAGCCTGGACAGGAGAAAAAGTTTTCTGCCGGTTGAGCTTCTGTTCCACTACAACAAGGAAAAAAAAAAAAGAGAATAAAACTTACCAAGTTGTTTGCAGTTGGGGCTGAAGTCCACGGAGGTGATGGCAGCTTTGTGGCCTTTAAAATAACGCTCCAGAACGGGGTCCTCCTGGGAAGGAAAGTTGTCAGGTTTTGAAAGCAGGTGCAGAGCTCCGATCAGGGAGGCTGGGGGTCAATGCTGCCCCCTGCCCCAGGGTTCGGCCTGGGAACTGCCCGATGGGTGGCGGGTTTGCGAGCAGGAGTGCCCGCAGGAGCGCACGGCGGGCGCAGCGCTCCGTACCCGGGCATGGAGACGCTGGGCACCAGCTTCACCCGCAGAGCCGGCAAAATCTCTCACTAGCGCTTCCCAGGCTCCAGCGCGCCCACGGGACCAACTGGGCAGCTGGTTTAAAATGCACGTTCCCAGGCCCCGTCCGCGGGCCCCGCGTCGGCAGGTGCAGGGCGGGCCGGGGCCCCGGCTTCAGGACTTTTAAAAAACCTCCCAGGTGATTCTGACGTAGGCACTCCACCGAAACCCTTAGAGAATTCTGGGAGCCACGGCGCCGCCCGGGCTCGGTCCGGAGCTCTGGGACGCGAGGAGGAGCGCCCGGGAGTCCGACCAGGGCTCGGTGCTCCTGTCGCCTCTATTGGCCCCGTGGGAGAGGGTGGGACGCGGACGCCCGGAGTCGAGGGACAAGAGGCTCGGGTCCGGGCTGTGGACACCTGCCTCCACCTCCCGCCAGCTGGGGGAGCGGCCCCGGCCTGGCCCCGCAGCCCACAGCCCGCGGAGCCGGCGCCGCGGAAGCGCCCCCAATCTATCCTTACCGGCGAGGAAGCCATGGGGGCAGCGGTCGGCGCCGGGCTCCCTCCGGTCGGGGGGAGGGCGGGGAGGGAAGGGGACGGGGTGGAAGGGGGACCGTGTGGCGCCCGGAACCGTCT
This sequence comes from Elephas maximus indicus, assembly GCF_024166365.1. NCBI lineage: Eukaryota > Metazoa > Chordata > Mammalia > Proboscidea > Elephantidae > Elephas > Elephas maximus. The sequence goes on from NC_064822.1 coordinate 153,590,039, forward strand.
GCCTAGAGCGCTGGCGCCTCCCGGTCACTACAACAACGGCGGCCCAGTCAAACCCCGCGCTCCAGGCGTGGCCAGCAGAGCCCTGAGGCCTCGCCCGAGACCTAGAAACCCGAAGCTGGGCCCTCGGGCAGATGAAACGCGCCGGGGTCAGGTGCCACCCTACAACAAAGCGAACGTTTGTTAACACTTGTACTGCCTCGACTTGACTCCGGGAAGTAGGTCTGTAATCAGGATGGTAGGAGATCAATGGGAGGGTGGGGGGGGTAGGTAGGCTGTCTATGATCGATGCAATCGGAGTTCTATTTTACGTTAAAGAGACAGCGCCTATGCGTTTCAACTTGTTATGCGAGCTGAAAGGGCTTTGAAATGAAGAGAAACCGGTTGCCAGTTATTGATAGGCTCAAAGGAATTACACCCCCGAAGGACCGGTGTGGATTTATTTCAGCAGTTTTCCACACGGTGCCCTGCGTACTGTAGATGCTAAATACACGTATTGAATGAATGAATGTTATGCATTCACTTAATGTTTTTTATGCTGTTTCTGCTCTCATATGCAAATGAGCAGGTGAGAATAGAAACAGTAGGAAAAAAAAAACATTAAGAAACCCTGGTGGAGTAGTGGTTAAGAGCTACGGCTGTTAACCAAAAGGTTGGGAGTTCGAATCCACTAGGCGCTCCTTGAAAACTCTATGGAGCAGTTCTACTCTGCTCTATAGGGTCACTACTAGTCGGCATCAGCTGGACAGCAATGGATTTTTTTTCTTTTCTTTCTTTTTTTTTTAAAAATAACAGCAGCATATTTAAAGTCTTTAGAAAGAGACATCTTTTCTGTTTTGTTCTAATTCTTAGGCCACCCAGTAACTGTAACCATTTTTTGATACATAATATAATTTGTGCTTCAGCAACTCTATGAAGTTGGTGTAGTTACAAAATGTTGTCAATGTTTATAAACTTGATTCTTACATATTTTACATATAATTGTCCAAGGCCACACACAGGTCTTCCAATTTGAAGCCCATATCCTTTTTTCCCTGCCTCAAAGGATGACAGACTCAGCTAAAAATTACATGTAGAATAAAGACTTTTAGCAGCATAAGATGGCGTCATAGACCACGACTGGTAAGATACATGTTATGTGTCCAAATAAGAGTATACTGAACTCATTAATTACAGGTTCTCTTGTTGTCTAGTGATAGAATTCAGTTTTAATGGATATAGTACATAGCAATTTTGTAGATTGGAAATAGTTTTAGATTATAGTATTGGTTTAATTCAAGTGCACATTTATTGAATATAGCTGCTGTACACTTGGCCCTGAGGGATCCAAACCAAACCAAACTTGTTGCCATCGGGTTGATTCCGACTCATAGTGACCCTATGGGACAGAGAAGAAATTGCCGATAGGGTTTCCAAGAAGCGCTGGTGGATTTGAACTGCCATCCCTTTTTGGTTAGAAACTGAGCTCTTAACCACTGTGCCACCAGAGCTCCAAGGGATACAAAGATGACTGAAATGTTGTCCCTTCCCTTAAAGACTCAGCAATCTAGTTTTGGTATTATTCTCCATCTAGGTTTGACTTTTTAAAATAGGCTTGCATGCTTAAAAACAATGCTAGAAACCCTGAGAGTAACAAGACCCCTGGTGTCTCATTTTGTTTCAGCCAAGATATATCTAGTATTAGTACAGCAGATGAATAGGAAAAGGAAGAAAAAGCTGGAGATTTAGAAATAGTTCAAAACAAAAGAGAATTTTTAAGTGCATATTTTTGTCAATTTTTTTCAATTAATAAAATATACATATTTAATTGAATAGAAAAAATACCCTATCTATCATATACTATGTATACTATCACTTAAAGGTTAATCTTAAAAACAAACAAAAAAATGTATCTTATACCTATGATGTGGTCACTACACGCCAGGTAGTCTTAAGCACTTTACAGATTTTCACTTTTAATCCTCACGGTAGTCATTTTACTAATACCAGTTGCTGTGAGTCAACTCTGCCTCATAGTGACCCCATATGTGTCAGAATAGAACTGTGCTCATAGGGTTTTCAATGACTGACTTTTCAGAAGTCAATTGGCAGGCCTTTCTTTTGAGGTGCCTCAGAGTGGACTTGAACTTTCAGTCTTTTGATTAGCAGCTGAGTGTGTTAACCATTTGCACCACCCAGGGACAGTCTTATTAGAGAGGTGCTACTGTTATCATATTTCAATTTATACAGATAAGGACATTGGCATGCAGAAACATTAAGTATCTTGCCCAAGGCACACAGCTAGGAAGTGGCAGAGCCTGTACTTTTGAAACTCAACAGCTTGGGTCCAGAATCCACTTTTCAATGACTAAGTTATGATGACTTTTACATGAGTACAAGCATATTGTAAATATGTAACAGTTGGTACCCTGGCAATGATTATGGAAATGGTGCAGGACCAGGCAACATTTTTTTCTGTTACACATAAGGTCGCCATAAGTCGAAGCCACTTGACAGCAACTAACAGTGACAAGCAAAGAGTTAATAGTAAATTTTATAAAAAGGAAAAAAAAAAGTATCTTCTTTCTTTTTCAATTCCAGTATTACTCCAAACTACCCCACCCATGGTTCTTTTCCGTATTTGATTTCATTCTCTTTTGCTTTATCTCTCCTTTTACAAACAGCAAAAGTTCAGAGGTGGACATTTGGAAACATGGCACGCCAAGAGCAAGATTTTTCTAACCTCAAGCCTGCTTAAGTTCATGTGATTCCTCTTGCTATAGTGATTATCTGAAACCACTCAAAGTTGTAAACTGATCATTCACCTAGCTGGGAGCCACGGTTAGGATCAATATTTGAAAACCTCCAAGGTATCATTGGAGGCCAAAAGTGAAAAAACTAGACCCGCTGCTATTGAGTAGATTCCAACTCACAGCACCTTCATAGGACAGAGTAGAACTGCCTCACAGGGTTTCCAGGGAACAGCTGGCGGATTCAATATGCTGACCTTTTGGTCATCAGCCAAGCTCTTAACCACTATGCTACTGGTCCCCCTCAAACTAGAAATTGAATTTATCCACTTGAGCATTATAAAGGGTAGTTTTATTTCAATACAGGTCATTCCTTCTTAAAAAAAATAGTTACCTTCAAAATTTGAAATTTCAGGCATGGCACAAAAGTGCCATCTACTGTTCACATTCATGTGTGGCACCTAAAGTGAAATGATGTTTTTCTCTTTATACAAGCGGTTTAACTCTCTTCTTGACACAGTTGCTCCAAAGTTGGGAGAACATATAGAAAGGAAAAGTACCAGATCAGTTTGAATCATTAAAGCATTAACATATTTTTTTTTAGATTGTAACTGATTTACATCAATCAACAGTCAGTCTCCAAATCCTGTCAACTAGGTCCTCAAAATATAACTTATCTTCCCAACTTGTCCATGTGACTCCTGCCCCACGACATCCCCTTTTTATCTCCCTCTTGGGTAGAGTATTTCAGTAACCTCTAACTTGCCTTCCTACTTCAAGTCTACCTCCCTGCTTGTCTATTTTGTATACTTCCAACAAATTCTTAAGAGCTTTAGTAGTTTACAGATTCTTGGGCCCCACCAGAGGTTTTCACTTAGAAGGTCTGATGTTAATAGTAGAAATCTGTATGTTTTCAAATAAGTTTTCTGGGTGATTATAATTTGCATCAACAAGTTAGAACCACTAGGCAAAATCATGCTACAGGCTTTCTTTAAAATGCACTCTGTAACTGTATGATATGAGCCTCAAACCAAGTCCCAGTTCATATCTGACCACACACCTCTCCCATTTAAGCTCTTGCAGTCTACTAAGCACATTCACACTTTGGAACCTTTGCTAAAACTGTTCCTATAACTTTGAATGCCTTTGCTGCTCCCCTCGCCCCACTTCCACCCAAGGAAACCCATCTCAGGACCCAGAAAGAAGACTTTTCTATAAAATTGTGTTTTTCCGAGCCCATACTCCCTTATAAAAATATAACTTATTATTTCTTCCTCTGGGCTCCCATGGTATGCTACTTGCAGTTCTACTTAGCATTATAATTCTTTGCATTACACCTATATTGTATTTATGTGTCTACCAGCCCTCATTATAGTGAAGGGTCCGTAAGGACAAGGACTGTATTGTATTCATCTTGGTATCCCTCTGCAGCCACCGTAGTCCTGATGCACAGTAGAGCCTCTTTAAATGTTTTAAAAATTAAATGTTTTCTGTATTGATTGAGGACCTACAGTGTAACTAATCGGCTCTGTATCCAGTGTAAAGGCCTACAAAAGGAATAGGAAATATGATCATCATACTCAGTTTGCAATCTAACTGGGCAGAAAAGACTCACCATGTGAAATAATTTGTGATACCAATCAGCACAAGAACTAAGCAGGAAGTCCATAATGACCGTGGGAATTTGCAAAGAATCTGTATGGCAACAAAATTGTTGTATTCTTATAGCATCACATATGGCGTTCCCCTGATCTTCAGAGATGTTGCTCTTGTACGAGAAGTTTTCTGGAGGAAGAGGGGCTTCGACTGCAATTTTTAAAAAATGGTAGGATTGGACTAGATCAAGGACTTGTTAAAATGTGGATTTTAACTCCCAGATTTTCTGTTTTATTATGTCTAAATTGGGGCCTGAGGATTTGCATTTCTAACAAGTTTCTAGATGTAATTCTTATGCTACTAGTGAACCACTCTTTGAGAATCACCAGACTAAATAAACAGCCTGGGGGAAGTGTTGAAGGGGAAAAAGGTGCAAGAATAAAGGGTGTCACATTCATGGAATGAACTTCAGTAGAACGGAGGGGAGCCCCTGGGTCACATAAATGGTTAAACACTCAACTACTAGCCGAAAGGTTAGTGGTTCAAATCCACCTAGGGGTACCTTGGAAGACAGGCCAGGCCTGGTGATTTGCTTCTGAAAGGTTAAAAACTCATTGCCATCCAGTCGATTCCGACTCATAGTGACCCTATTTAATAGGGTGGAACTGCCCCATAGGCTTTCCAAGGAATGCCTGGTGGATTTGAACTACCGATCTTTTTGGTTAGCAGTCATAGCTCTTAACCACTAGCCTTGAAAACCCTATCGAGTAGGTAACCTCTGCACACATGGGATCACTGTGGGTGGCAATGGGCTACTAACAACAACACAATAGCAGCGGATTATGGCATTAGAGTAGTGGTAAGGGAATGTAAAGAAAGAGATGGAGATGTATGCAGTTATAACAAAATAAAGGGAGGAGGCGGGAAAATTGTCAGAATGCTGTCCTTCGTCTTGAACCAGCAGAATCTGTGGTAAATGGTTGTCTTACCTACACGAACACACTTTTTCTAGGGCTTGTAGTTTAATTCTTAATCTTTTATAGAAGTGATGTAGCTTTTTACTGTCTTGAAAAAAAAAAAAAAAAAACTAGAGCCATGGTAATAACTCACAATCTACCTAGTCGATTCCCTGCATTTTGACAGGTGTATCAGGTTTCTGGTTGTAAGAATTTGTCTCCATTTTCCCTTTGGGAAGAAAAGGGGATAAATGCCCCCCTGTTCCCTCTCCATGCTAATCTTCAGCTTGTGAGTTGAAGGGTAGTTGAAATGAAATATCACTAAGACTTCCAAGTGACTGCATAAGAGGGATGAAGGGGAAGATGTAATCAAAAATGCCTGGCAAGTCTTTGCTAAAATGTCACTTCTCAAAGAGGCTTCCTTGACCACACTATGTACTGTGGCTCCCTCTTCCAGTCATTCTCTATCCCATGACTCCATTTTATTTTCTTTGTAGCCCTTGCTGTTCCCTCTGCCTGGAATTCTCTTCCCATAAATCTTTGCATGACTCACTTCTTTCACTTGATTTAGGTCTCACCACCTTATCTAAAATTAGTGCCCTGATGGCATCATGATTAAGCACTTGGCTGCTAACTGAAAGGTTTTGGTTCAAACCCAACCAGCGGCACCATGGGAGAAAGACCTAGCCATCTGCTCCCATAAGGATTATAGCCTAGGAAACCCTATGGGACCATCTACCCTGACACGTGGTGTCACTATGAGTTGGGATCAACTCAACAGCACCCAACAACAGCAACAAATCATTCTCTATTTCATTATTAAAGCTAAAGCTATTTTTTCCCAAACATTACCTCTCCCAATTAAAAAATGGGCAAACGATTTGAATAAACATTTCACCATAGAAGATATATAAATAGCCAAAAGATGTTCAACATCATTAGTCATTACGGATATGTAAACGAAAACCACAATGAGGTATTACTTCACACCTACTGAAATAGCTGTAATAAAAAAGCTGGATGGTAACAAGTGTTGGTGAGTATGTGGAAAACCTTGGTGGGAGTGTAAAGTGGTGCAGCTGCTTTCTACCTGGGAGTGGACTTGCTGGGCCATAGGGTAATTGTATGTTTAACTTCTTGGGGAACAATTTGGCAGTTCCTCAAAAAGTTAAACGTAGAGTTACCATATGGCCCTACAATTCCACTCCAATATTTATCCAAAATACTTGAATACGTATGTCCACACAAAAACTTGCACATAAATGTTTATAGTAGCATTATATATATTTAAAATAGCCAAAAAGTATAAACAACCCAAATGTCCATCAACTGATGAATGGATAAACAAAATGTTGTAGGTGTATACAGTGGAATATTATCTGGCAATAAAAAGGAATGAAGTGTTGATTCTGTTACAACATAGATGAACCTTGAAAACATTACGCTAAGTGAAAGAAGCCAGACCCGAAAGGCAGGCCACAATTTGAATGATTCCATTTATATGAAATGTTCAGCATAGGCAAGTCCATAGAGACAGAAAGTAGATTAGTGGTTGCCAGAGCTTGGGGAAGAGGAATCAGCAGTGACTGCTAATGGGTAAGTGGCTTCTTTTTTGGGGTGATGACAATATTCTGGAATTAGATAGTGGTAATAGTTGTACAATATTGTGTATGTACTAAAAGCTACTGATTCGTGCTGTTAAAAATAATAAAATAAGTTAAAACAAAAATAACCACTTACCCCTCACCACAACATAAGCTCTGTATTGGTAATCCTCATGGGAACAAGGGCACAGCCTTAAAGGTGATATGTCAGAATCACCTGAGGGGCTTATATCCAGAATCACCAGGGTATAAACTCCACAAGGGCAGGAACATTATCTTCTTAATCTGCTATAGTCTGGAACATAACAGGTACTCAATAAGGATTTATGACTTAATGAATAAAGAAGAGATTGGCGGAGCTAAGATGGCGGAATAGACAGACACTTCCTTCGAGCCCTCTTTACAACAAAGACCCGAAAAAACAAGTGAAATGAGTATATCTGTGACAAGCTGGGAGCCTGGAGCATCAAAGGCAAGCTTAGACAACGAACTGAGGGGCAGGGGAAGGAAGAGACTGTTCAGAAGCGGAGAGGAGTTACCGGACCTAAATCACGAGGAGCCCTCAGGCACCATTCCCAGAGTGGCGGCGGCAGTGGCGGCAGCGGGCTGGTGCTAGCGTTGGGCTGCAGTTTCCTCAGGGTGAAGCAGCCAGCTACACAGCCCACTCACACCTCCGGAACCTGAGCAGAAGGGTGCTCTCGGCAAAAGCTAAGTACTTGTGTTTATTTTACTGTGCCCCCCCCAACCCCAAGCCAGCTTCAGCGGCCAAATCCCTAGGCCTGAGATAGACCCTGATGAGCACCTGGAGCCATCCTCCTGACCTTGGGGAAGGAAAAAATTTGCAACTGAGGGGAAAAGATAATTTGCTAGCTCCATTAACTGGGGGAGCTCAGGACAGAAGCAGCTCCTGTCCAGGCATAAACCGTCTGTGGACCTTGAGCACGTTTCCCTAATGCAAGGACCTGTGTGGGCCTGTTTTGGGAGAATAGGCCTTGTTAGCAAACTCCAACCATTTCAGCGGCGCAGTGGAGAGGTGGGTGTTTGACGTTTGACATTGCTTTGCCTATTAAACAAGGCCCTCACCTACCCACAACAGCAACCTAAGAACTGGTGGCTCCACTTGGGTCGTCCAGCCACCCACAACAGGGGTCCAGGAATAACTGGTACCTCCCAGTCTTTACAACAAAAACTTTGGGTTCCCATGGTCCCTCTGCAGAGCCCACCCACCAGACGAGTTTTCCTCAGAGACACTTGGGGGTCGGTTCTCAGCCCCCTGCCTTGTTCAGAGCATGACCCCCTGCTGCAATCAGATATGGGTATGTATGCCAATCACCCCTGCCCCTCTAAGACTGTAGGAAAGAGCCTGTACCACACACTTGATATCGGCTACCTGGAAACCTGAGCTAAATTCATGCAAGAAAACTCAATGGACTCCTAGCTCTAGCTAGCTGGAGACAGGACACCAGAGCTCCAAAGGCAAAAATAATCAGGCCAGCTCACTCAAGCAACCCATGGGGTATACCAAAACAAAACAAAGCAAGCAGCTATGACACAGTAAGCAAGCATAAACTAATACAATAACTCATAGATGGCTCGGAGATAACAGTCAATATCAACTCACATAAAGAAACAGGCCATGATCACCTCAACAGGCTCTCAAAACAAAGAATCCAGGGATCTTTTAGATGAAAGTGAATTCCTGGAATTACCAGATGCAGAATACAAAAGTTTAATATACAGAACCCTTCAAGACATCAGGAAGGAACTGAAGCAATACACAGAACAAGCCAAGGAACACACAGATAAAGCAACTGAAGAAATCAGAAAGATTATTCAGGAACATAATGAAAAGTTTAATAAGCTGGAAAAATCCATAGACAGACAGCAATCAGAAATTCAGAAGATTAACAATAAAATTACAGAATTAGATAACTCAATAGAAAGTCAGAGGAGCTGAATTGAGCAAGTAGAAGACAGAATTTCTGAACTCGAAGATAAATCACTTGGCACTAATATATTTGAAGAAAAATCAGATAAAAGAATTAAAAAAAAAAAATGAAGAAAACTTAAGAATCATGTGGGACTCTGTCAAGAGAAATAACCTACAAGTGATTGGAGTACCAGAACAGGGAGGGATAACAGAAAATACAGAGAAAATTGTTGAGGATTTGTTGGCAGAAAACTTCCCTGATATTGTGAAAGATGAGAAGATATCTATCCAAGATGCTCATCGAACTCCACATAAGGTAGATCTTAAAAGAAAGTCACCAAGACATATAAGCAAGCTTGCCAAAACCAAAGATAAAGAGACAATTACAAGAGCAGCGAGGGATAAAAGAAAAGTCACCTACAAGGGAGAGCCAATAAGAATAAGCTCGGACTACTCAGCAGAAACCATGCAGGCAAGAAGGCAATGGGATGACATATTTAAAATATTGAAGGAAAAAAATTGCCTGCCAAGGATCATATATCCATCAAAACTGTTTTTTAAATATGATGGTGAAATTAAGACATTTCCAGATAAAGACAAGTTGAGGGAATTTGTAAAAACCAAACCAAAACTACAAGAAATACTAAAGGGAGTTCTTTGGTTAGAAAAGCAATAATATCAGGTATCGACCCAAGACTAGAACACTGGGCAGAGCAACCAGAAGTCAACCCAGACAGGGAAATAAAAAAAAAAAAAAAAAAAAACCCAAAGATTAAAAAAAAAAAAGCCCAACACAGGGTAATGGCAATGTTATTATATAAAAGAAGACAACATTAAAATAATAAAGAGGGACTAACAAATGTAATCATACACCTTCCATAGGGAGAGGAAGATATGGAGATACAAAGAAATAAAAGTTAGTTATAAATTTAGAAAAATAGGGGTAAATAATAAGGTAACCACAAAGGAGACAAACTATCCTACTCATCAAAATAAAATACAAGGGAAAAATAGAGACTCAGCAGAAACAATCAACAACAACAAATATGAGGAGAGGACAATATATAAAGAAAATCTACTCAGCGCATAAAATCAAGTGGGAAAAAGAAGCTGTCAACACACACACAAAAGACATCAAAATGATAGCACTAAATTCATACCTACCCATAATTACCCTGAATGTAAATGGACTAAATGCACCAATAAAGAGACAGAGAGTGGCAGAATGGAATAAAAAACAAGATCCATCTATATGCTGCCTGCAAGAGACACACCTTAGACTTAGAGACACAAACAAACTAAAACTCATAGGATGGAAAAAAAAATATCAAGCAAACAACAATCAAAAAAGAACAGGAGTGGCAATATTAATTTCTGACAAGATAGACTTCAAAGTTAAATCCATCAGAAAGGATAAGGAAGGACACTGTATAATGATTAAAGGGACAATACACCAAGAAGATATAACCGTATTAAATATTTATGCACCCAATAACAGGGCTGCAAGATACATAAAACAAATTCTACCAGCATTGAAAAGTGAGATAGACAGCTCCACAATAATAGTAGGAGACTTCAACACACCACTTTCGGTGAAGGACAGGACATCCAGAAAGAAGCTCAATAAAGACACGGAAGATCTAAATGCCACAATCAACCAACTTGACCTCATAGACATATACAGAACACTCCACCCAACAGCAACCAAGTATACTTTCTTTTCTAGTGCACATGGAACATTCTCTAGAATAGACCACATATTAGGTCATAAAGCAAGCCTTAGCAGAATCCAAAACATTGAAATATTACAAAGCATCTTCTCTGACCATAAGGCCATAAAAGTGGAAATCAATAACAGGAAAAGAAATCAAACACTTGGAAACTGAACAATACCCTGCTCAAAAAAGACTGGATTATAGAAGACATTAAGGATGGAATAAAGAAATTCATAGAATCCAATGAGAACGGAAACACTTCCTATCAGAACCTTTGGGACACAGCAAAAGCGGTGCTCAGAGGCCAATTTATATCAATAAATGCACACATCCAAAAAGAAGAAAGGGCCAAAATCAAAGAGCTATCCCTACAATTTGAACAAATAGAAAGGGAGCAACAAAAGAAACCCACAGGCACCAGAAGAAAACAATAAAAATTAGAGCTGAACTAAATGAAATAGAAAACAGAAAAATAATTGAAAGAATTAACAAGACCAAAAGCTGCTTTTTTGAAAAATTCAACAAAATTGATAAACCATTGGCCAAACTGACAAAAGAAAAACAGGAGAGAAAGCAAATAACCCGAATAAGAAATTAGATTGGCGATATTACAACAAACCCAACTGAAATTAAAAGAATCATATCAGATTACTATGAAAAACTATACTCAAACTTGAAAACATAGAAGAAATGGATGAATTCCTAGAAACACACTACCTACCTAAACTAACACAAACAGAGGTAGAACAACTAAATAGACCCATAACAAAAGAAGAGATAGAGAAGGTAATCAAAAAACTCCCAACAACAACAACAACAACAACAAAAAACCCTGGTCCGGAAGGCTTCACTGCAGACTTCTACCAAACTTTCAGAGAAGAGTTAACACCACCACTACTAAAGGTATTTCAGAGCATAGAAAAGGATGGAATACTACCAAACTCATTCTATGAAGCCACCATATCCCTGATACCAAAACTAGGTAACGACACCACAAGAAAAGAAAATTATAGACCGATATCCCTCATGAATGTAGATGCAAAAATCCTCAACAAAATTCTAGCCAATAAAATTCAACAACATATCAAAAAAAATAATTCACCATGACCAAGTGGGATTCATGCCAGGTATGCAGGGATGGTTCAACATTAGAAAAACAATTAATGTAATCACATAAATAAAACAAAAGACAAGAATCACAAGATTTTATCAATTGATGCACAAAAGGCATTTGACAAAGTTCAACAGTCATTCACGATAAAAACTCTCAGCAAAATGGGAATAGAAGGAAAATTTCTCAACATAATAAAGGGCATTTATACAAAGCCAACGGTCAACATCACCCTAAACGGAGAGAGTCTGAAAACATTCCTACTGAGACTGGGAAACAGAATCACCACTCTCATTCAACATTGTGCTGGCAGTCCTAGCCGGAGCAATTAGGCTAGATAAAGAAATAAAGGGCATCCAGATTAGCAAGGAAGAAGCCAAAGTGTCTCTATTTGCAGATTACATGATCTTAATACACAGAAAACCCTAAGGAATCCTCCAGAAAACTACTGAAACTAATAGAAGAGTTCAGCAGAGTATCGGGATACAAGATAAACATACGAAAATCAGTTGGATTCCTCTACACCCACAAAAAGAACATTGAAGAGGAAATCACCAAATCAATGCCATTTACAGTAGCCCCCAAGAAGATAAAATACTTAGGAATAAACCTTACCAGAGATGTAAAAGACTTATACAAAGAAAACTACAGTACACTTCTGCAAGAAACCAAAAGAGACTTATATAAGTGGAAGAACATACCTTGCTCATGGATAGGAAGACTTAACATTATAAAAACGTCTATTCTACCAAAAGCAATCTATACATTTAATGCAATTCCTATCCAAATCCCAGTGACATTCTTTAATGAGATGGAGAAACAAATCACCAACTTCATATGGAAGGGAAAGAGACCCCGGATAAATAAGGCATTACTGAAAAAGAACACAGTGGGAGGCCTTAGTTTACATGATTTTAGAACCTAGTATACCGCCACAGTGGTCAAAACAGCCTGGTATTGGTACAACAACAGATACCTGGACCAATGGAACAGAATTGAGAATCCAGCCATAAATCCATCCACATATTAGCAGTTGATATTTGACAAAGGCCCCAAAACAGTTAAATGGGAAAAGACAGTCTTTTTAACAAATGGTACTGCCATAACTGGATATCCATCTGCAAAAAAAAATGAAACAAGACCCATACCTCACTCCATGCACAAAAACTAACTCAAAATGGATCGAAGACCTAAATATCAAATCTAAAACGATAAAGATCATGGAAGAAAAAATAAGGACAACATTAGGAGCCCTAATACATGGCATAAACAGTATACAAAACATTGTAAAGAATGTAGAAGAAAAACTAGATAACCGGGAGCTCCTAAAAATCAAACACCTATGCTCATCCAAAGACTTCACCAAAAGAGTAAAAAGACTACCTACAGACTGGGAAAAAGTTTTTAGCTATGACATTTCTGATCAGTGCCTGATCTCTAAAATCTACATGATACTGCAAAAACTCAACTGCAAAAAGACAAGTAACCCAATTAAAAAATGGGCAAAAGATATGAACAGACACTTCACTAAAGAAGACATTCAGGTAGCCAACAGATATATGAAGAAATGTTCACGATCATTAGCCATTACAGAAATGCAGGTCAAAACCACAGTAAGATCTTGAGAAATAGTATAAACTGAGAAGAACACATACTTTTGTGGTTACGAGGGGGGCCTGGAGGGAGGGCGGGAGAGGGTTTTTTACTGATTAATTAGTAGATAAGAACTGCTTTAGGTGAAGGGAAGGACAATACTCAATACATGGAAGGTCAGCTCAACTGGACTGGACCAAAAGCAAAGAAGTTTCCGGAATAAACTGAATGCTTCACAGGTCAGCGGAGCAAGGGCGGGGGTTTGGGGACCATGGTTTAAGGGGACTTCTAAGTCAATTGGCAAAATAATTCTATTATGAAAACATTCTGCATCCCACTTTGAAATGTGGCATCTGGGGTCTTAAATGCTAACAAGTGGCCATCTGAGATGCATCAATTGGTCTCAACCCACCTGGATCAAAGGAGAATGAAGAACACCAAGGTCACACGATAACTAAGAGCCCAATAGACAGAAACGGCCACATGAACCAGAGACCTACATCATCCTGAGACCAGAAGAACTAGTTGGTGCCCGGCCACAACCGATGACTGCCCTGATAGGGAGCACAACAGAGAACCCCTGAGGGAGCAGGAGATCAGTGGGATGCAGACCCCAAATTCTCACAAAAAGACCATACTTAATAGTCTGACTGAGACTAGAGGAATCCCGGCGGTCATGGTCCCCAAACCTTCTGTTGGCCCAGGACAGGAACCATCCCCGAAGACAACTCATCAGACATGGAAGGGACTGGACAGTGGGTAGGAGAGAGATGCTGATGAAGAGTGAGCTATTTATATCAGGTGGACACTTGAGACTGTGTTGGCATCTCCTGTCTGGAGGGGGGATGGGAGGATAGAGAGAGTTGGAAGCAGGCAAAGTTGTCACGAAAGGAGAGACTGGAAGGGCTGACTCATTAGGGGGAGAGCAAGTGGGAGTACGGAGTAAGGTGTATATAAACTTATATGTGACGGTCTGACTTGATTTGTAAACGTTCACTTGAAGCTCAATAAAAGTTAAAAAAAAAAAAAACACAGTAAGATTTCATCTCACTCCAAAACAAAAAAACTCCAATAAGGCTGGCATTAATCCAAAAAACACACAATAATAAATGTTGGAGAGGCTGTGGAGAGATTGGAACACTTCTACACTGCTGGTGGGAATGTCAAATGGTACAGCCACTTTCGAAATCTATTTTGTGCTTCCTTAAAAAGTTAGAACTACTATACAATCCAGCAATCCAACTCCTTGGAATATATCCTAGAGAAATAAGAGCCTTACCTGAACAGATATATACACACCCATGTTTACTGCAGCACTGTTTACAATAGCAAAAACATGGAAGCAACCAAGGTGCCCATCAACAGATGAATGGATAAATAAATTATGGTATATTCACACAATGGAATACTACTCATCAATAAAGAGCAGTGAGGAATCTGTGAAACATTTCATAACATGGAGGAACCTGGAAGGCATTATGCTGAGTGAAATTAGTTGCAAAAGCACAAATATTGTATAAGACCAGTATTATAAGAACTTGAGAAATAGTTTAAACTGAGAAGAAAACATTCTTTTGTGGTTATGGGTGGGGGGAGGGTGGGAGGGGGCATTCACTAATTAAATAGTAGATAAGAACTACTTTAGGTGAAGGGAAAGATAGCACACAATACAGGGGAGGTCAGCACAATTGGACTAAACCAAAAGCAAAGAATGTTCCTGAATAAACTAAATGCTTTGAAGGCCAGGGTAGCAGAGGTCTGGGGACCATGGTTTCAGGGGACATCTAAGTTAACTGGCATAATAAAATCTGTTAACAAAACATTCTGCATCCCACTTTGAAGAGTGGCGTCTGGGGTCTTACACGCTAGCAAGCAGCCATCTAAGATGCATCAATTGGTCTCAACCCACCTGGATCAAAGGAGAATGAAGAACACCAAGGACACAAGGTGATTACAAGCCCAAGAGACAGAAAGGGCCACAAGAACCAGGGAGTACATCATCCTGAGACCAGAAGAACTAGATGGTGCCTGGCCACAACGGATGACTGCCCTGACAGGGAACACAACAGAGAACCTCTAAGGGAGCAGGAGAGCAGTGGGAGGCAGACCCCAAATTCTCATAAAACCAGACTTAATGGTCTGACTGAGACTGGAAGGACCCCAGCGGTCATGGCCCCCAGACCTTCTGTTGGCCCAGGACAGGAACCATTCCTGAAGCCAACTCTTCAGACATGGATTGGACTGGATGATGGGTGAGGAGTGGGCTTCTTGGATCAGGTGGACACTTGAGACTAGGTTGGCATCTCCTGCCTGGAGGGGAGATGAGAGGGTGGAGGGGGTTAGAAGCTGGCAAAAAGGACAGGAAAAGAGAGAATGGAGGGAGAGAGCAGGCTGTCTCATTAGGGGGAGAGTAATTGGGAGTGGGTAGGAAGGTGTATATGGGTTTTTGTGTGAGAGACTGACTTGATTTACAAGCTTTCACTTAAAGCACAATAAAAATTATTATTTTTTTTAAAAAAGAAGAGATTATTTCTGCCTAGAAAAATTATTGTTGTTGTGTGCCACTGAGGCAATTCCAACCCATAGCAACCATCTATGACAGAGTAGAACTGTCCCATAGGGTTTCCTAGGCTGTAATTTCTACAGGAGCAAATGACAAGGTCTTTTCTCCCATGGAGCTCCTGGGTGGTTTTGAGGGGCTGACCTTGCCATCAGGGCTGCTAGGAGAGTGTTGCCGTATTTGTTAGGTGCCACTGAGTCAGTTCAGACTCATAGTGACCCTGTATATAACAGAACAAAACACTGTCTGGTCCCTGCGCCATCCTCACGATCGTTGCTGTGTTTGAGCCTGTTGTTGCAGCCACTGTGTCAATCCATCTCCTTCATGGTCTTCCTGTTTTTCACTGAACCTCTACCAAGCATGATGTCCTTCTCCAGGGATTGATCCCTCCTGATAACATGTCCAAAGTATGTGAGATGAAGTCTCGCCATCCTCATTTCTAAGGAGCATTCTGGGTGTAGTTCTTCCAAGACAGATTTGTTTGTTCTTCTGGCAGCCCATGGAATATTCAGTATTCTTCACCAACGCCGTAATTCAAATGTATCAATTCTTCTTCAGTCTTCCTTACTCACTGTCCAGCTTTCACAAGGAAGATTAATAAAGCCTTAACTGTGTATTATGATAGAGTTGTGATGTCAGTGGAAGGAAACTATATTTTTTTAAAGATTGGTTGTTTTACAGAAGAAGAAATTCCAAATTGAAACAATTTCTAACAAAAATTTGGGAATATATATTAAACTTGGGCATTTTAGGGTTTCTTTTCAATTATAAAAATCATTGTAGTTCACTCTAGATAGTGATCTCATAGCAGGAACATTTTAATTGTATCAGTGTTAAAAAGAAAAATCGGATTCTATAACTTTGGTAGCCCACAAACTGAGACAAGTCTACAGATAGTTTTTGTTTCGTTTGGCCACTGAAGTGTTCAACTTTTTTTTTTTATTTAAACACTTACAGATGAGGAAAATATTCAGTTTAATTCAACGCACATCTCTTGTTGTTGTATAAAGGTCTGATTCACACATTTAAATGATCTCTGTGGTCCTTCGTATCAGTCACGAAAGTATAAGTAATGCTGCTATAACGTACAACCCCCCCCCATTTCACTGGCTTAAAAGAAAATATTTATTTATTACTCAATTTACATATGTATCGGAAGTCAACTAGAAGCTCTACTCCCATGCCATTGTTTTCCTCGCATAGGTTTTCAGGAAAGCCATTATCAGGAACATTACTTGTGACTATGGCAGCTGGAAAAGACAGTGGGATGATGCACATGGTGGCCTTTTAAAGTTTCATTGACCAAAGCAAGTCGTATGGCTAATTTTGATTTCAAGGGGTAAAGTATAATTCTCCCTAAAGCAGAAACTGGTGAAAAGTTAGACAGCCTACCACAAACTTGGATGAATTTGAATTTGTCATCCTTGTTCTACTACCTTGAAATATTGAATGCAAAAAAAAAAAAAAATTTTTTTTTTAATCTGACAATATCAAAGCCTAACCTACATGAAAATTAAGAAATGTGTGACTGTTCCTCAATTTTTTATATGCCCCCAACACACCTGAAGGAGCCCTGGTTGTGCAACAGTTAAGTGCTCACCTGCTAACTGAAAGGTTGGCAGTTCAAACCCACCCAGCAGCTCCACAGGCAGGAGAAAGACCTGGAGATCTGCTCCTGTAAGGATTAAATCCATTGTCGTCAAGTTGAATTCTGACTCATAGCGACACTATAGGACACAGTAAAACGTCTCCATAGGGCTTCCAAGCCTGTAAATCTTTACGGAAGCAGACTGCCATGCCTTTCTCCAGTGGAGGGGCTGGTGGCTTGGAACTGCCAATCTTTCAGTTAGCCAAGCACTTAAACATTATGTCACCAGGGCTATGGGGCAGTTTTACTCTGTCATGGTGTAGCTATGAGTCTGAATTGACTTGACGGCACCTAACAACATCAATAACAACATACCTGAAAGTTAATATACTCTACAGCCTTAATTCTTAGTTGGGGCCACATAACCCTAGATGAGGCAGGAGATGGGTCAAAATCTTTATTTTATTTTAGGGGTTGAAGGATTGGAGGCAGGGAACGCAGATTGAGTTTTCATTTTTAAATAAAGTTGCCGCAATTGATTTTAGCATACTGGCCCTTGGTGGTATGCCCTCATTCCCATGAAGTTTACTGACCTCTTGGGCCACTGCTTTCTGAGAATGCGCAAAACAAAACAAAAAAATAAACTCACTGTCTTCAAGTCTATTCCTACTCTCAGCGACCCTACAGGACAAAGTAGCACCTGCGCCTTAGGGTTTCCAAGGCTGTGATCTTTACAGAAGCAGACTGCCACATCTTTCCACCCCAGAGCAGCTGGTGGGTTCAAACTGCCGATCTTTTGGTTACCAGCCAAGCACTTAACCACTGCGCCCCCAGAGCTCCTTGAGAATGCACAAATTCAGATAAATAACCAAAGATCAGAATTAAAACATTACAAATAAGACATAAAAAATTAGTAAACGACTCAACCATGTTTATGTTAGTGAAAAGTTAAGTATCAGTGTATTTTCAAGTCAAGGTGAATATTTGGGAAAAGAAGAGCTGCAAGAGTAACCTAGAGATTTCCATTCATCTCCTTAAAATAAATGAGAAAAATTCATTTTAAAATTTAGTACCACAGAGGTAATATAGGTATTATTACTACCTGCTGCCTAGCAGATTAAAAAAAAAAAAAAATAGTGTTTAATAAAAGTTAGATCTTTACCCCTCTCTCTCCTGCCCCTCTGCAAGGTTGGGTAAATATTTTCTTGACAACAGAGGGAGAAGGGAGACAGGTTAGAGGACAGCATAGTGTCTTCCCTTCCCCGGCCCCACGAGCTCAGCCTGAGTCTCATGGACAGGGGATGCAGTAAGGAGCAGAAGACGCTGTTTTATGATTGAGTCTGGTGAGACACTTGGCACAGGCTGCACTGCTTGAGTGCTCAAGAGGCAACATGCTAGACAGAGTGACAAAGGAGGAGGTTCCTCTCAGGTCTGCATAGGCCTCAGCACAGTTTAGGCACAACGAAGACTACAGAGGCCTTACCTTGCTGGGTTGCTGTGAAGATTACATTGGATTATTTAAATCAGTGATTCTCAACGAGGGACAATTTTGCCCCCCAGAAAACATTTGGCAAATTCTAGAGACATTTATGGCTGTCACAACTATGGGTGAAGGTTTTAGTGGCATGATTCCTATTCATGGCAACCCCATGTGTTACAGAGTAGAATTGCTTCATAGGGTTTTCTTGGCTATAATCTTAATGGCAGTAGATTGCCAGGCCTTTCTTCCATGGTGCGCTGGGTGGGTTCAAATTGTCAACTTTTAGGTTAGTAGTCGAGTGCAAACTATGTACTAACTAGGGACCTATCTAGTGGGTAGAGACCAGGAATACTGCCAAACATCCTACAACTCACAAGGCAGCCCCCCACCTACATGGCAGTCCTTCACAACAAAGAATTTTCCAGCCCAAAATGTGAATAGTGTGGAGGCTGAGGAACCTTGGCTTAAATGAAAACACTTAGCACAGTGCCTGGCACTTGTTAAATGCTCAGTAAATATTGATTCAACTTTTCAGGCTGACCTTCTGGTTTCCATAAGGTTTTAAATAATTGACAATACCCTAAACCTACCGTATTTACCAACATTCCTTTAAAAAAAAAAAAATCACTTTTTAGTTTTGTGAATTGGCATGCAATGGGATAAGTTTTATATTTTTCCTCTAAGAAGCTGTTATCAAATTATGATGCATGCCAGTCAATGGCATCTTAAACTGCAGAAAATGTAGTATATAGTATACTCATCTAAGCCTATGGGCTTCTGTTTCTTGTATTGGATCGGGAAGTATTGAGCTGGTGCCTGGGGATGTGAAAACTAACCTATTCATATGTTAACTCATTTATTATCATCAGTTACATAACCATTCATTGACTTTTCACTCCCTGCTGCTGATACTGCTGTCAAATTCTGCACATGCTGGTGTTTCCCTATGATGAATATTAAGACCCAAAAGAAAAAAAAGGAAAAACATACTAGCTTTGGAAGAGGCCTTGAGAGCCAGCATTTCAACTCCTGCCTTTTAGAAATGGAGAACCAGAGGTCCATGAAAGCTGACTGGCTTGCCTGACTCCATTCAGTTGCGCCTTCAAGTTGAAAAGTTCCAGAATTCAAGTTCAAACAACCACAAATGTGTAATCTTCATTCAAGGTGAGCTCAGTAAGAAGTTGTTACTTTTTATTCATTATTGTGGCTAGTGATATTCTCCATACACTATAATTTTGGTCCTCAGCCTATATTGGTATATTCATTCCACAAACATTATTGAGCACTTCACTATGGGCCAGGCAGTGTATTAGGTATTGGGCATACAAAGACAAGTAAAAATGAGTATAAGCGTAGAAAACTCACTTACCTTCTAGACCCAAACAGATAACAAAATAAGTAAGGCATTCTAGATTGTAGGATTGTCACATGTAATACAGGACGCCTTTACTGAATTGCATGGGTCATTAAAAAAAACAGTTGCTGTCAAGTCAATTCCAAGTCATGGTGACCCCATGTGTATCAGAGTAGAACTGTGCTCCATAGGGTTTTCAAAGACTGTGACCTTTCAGAAGTAGATTGCCAGACCTTTCTTCTGAGGCATCTCTAGGTAGATTAAGCTGAGTGCTTAACTGTTTGCACCACACAGAGACTCTATGTGGGTCACTGTTATACTTAAATTTTTTTTCACTGTTTATCTGAACTTCAAAATTAGCTGACTATCTTACGCTTTTTTTTTTTTTGAAAAGGGCATAAAATATTTATCTAACTGTCAGTGCTGACAGGGCAAACTTTTGATGAGTTGAATGTCAAACAAATTGTACTACAGACAAATTTAATTTGGAAATTCTACAATACTGGGGTTTTTACAATAAAATTGAAGAACATGTGTTTATATTAGAGATTAAATGCTGGCAAAGTCCTCAGAATACATCTAGTCAAAGTCTGCCCGTTTTACAGAGAATGTTTGTAAGGCCTAAAGAGTAACAGCATTTGCCCAAGGTCAAATGCCAGCGTTTACAATCAGTTGACCTGAAAACCAAATTCCTAATGATCATTTCAGTGCTGTTTCCACAAAATAACATGGGCCCACACCACTGCCCAGTCCCTTGCTTCTTACTCCTGAAATGTACATTCTTCTGAAATCCAACCCTTTCTGATACATATAACCAAGTCTTATGCTTTTATTTGCTACATTCGACAACTAGCCAGGCGGCAGCTGGGGAGAAGTGGAAAGTGCGTGTCTCATCTAAAGAGGGTAGCTGCCACTCAGTCCCAGGCATGGTTGCCATGGGGAATACAGATGCAGTGTTATTATTGAAAGTATCATGATAAACTGGAAATCCAGAACTTTATGTAATATTTCCCCAAATTTTAAACATTGTAAACTGATTAAAAAAAAATTTAAAGACTGTGTATGTCTCCCCCCAAAAAAGGAAAAAGAAATCATGCCTGTGGATTGTGAAGATGTTTAAGGGATCCCCAAAATAATACCTCTCTCTTTCCCACCCATATTTAGAACCAATTGAGGTTTCAGATAGATGGAGGTCAACATGTCAGCTTTATTACTGATGACATAACAATAGCAAACTTGGCTTAAGTGTACAACCAAACAGACTTGATAGCAGATTCCTGAGCTAAACTAACCCCCTCCTCAAATTGCAGCTCCCCTTCCCCCACCCCCAGCATGGCAGAGCTTACCCCATGGCCAAGAGAGCAAACCAGGACGCCCCCTTTTTGAAGATGGGCAGATGTGAAGAGAGGCGAGGGCAGCAGAGGGTGAGCTAAGTGTGCCCAGTCCCTTCTTCCAAACGTCTCCAGATAACTCACTCCTCTGCAGTGGAGGACAAGGAAAGCAAGAGAGAGGCCAGAAGTGATACTCCAGGGAAGTTGCTCCACGTGGAAGCAAGCCGGGGAATAGGTGCCCCCTTCCCCAGCCTATTAGATTGGTTCCATGAGTCTTCAGCTTTGTTCACCCTACTCAGTCCCCGACTTGCCAAGATTATAGTTCAGTAGTAGGATTGACATAAGCAAATAAGTGCATCTAAGTGCTACCAGTACTTTGTAGAACACCTATACAGGGTCCGTCTCTACTAGTTAATTCAGTCTGGGGTAGGATTCGTATTTAGGTAAGGATATTACAAAGAGACTCTTTCTGCCCTTTCTATTTCAATTTCCACTGAGCCTTCAGGACAGTAACCAGTTGCCTTGAAGTCAGTTCTAACTCGTGATGACCCCATGCATGTGAAAGTAGAACTATGCTGCATAGGGTTTTCTGTGGCTGATTTTTTGGAAGTAAATTGCCAGGTTTTTCTTCCAAGGCACCACCAGGTGGGTTTGAACCAATAGCCTTTAGGTTAGCAGCAAATTGCAAAATATTTGTGCCATTAATATTGGTAAACATTGGTATTTACCAGTAGGTAACAGTGTTGCTACTGGCAAATACCAATTTTTTTTTTTAGCAGTGTTCCACATGTTAATGGGTCGGGCCAGGAAAATTATGTAAGACTTGCAAGGAGGGGGCAATAAACCATTTCATGACTCTCAGCAAGCATCTGTCTCAAGATTGAGTTTATAAATAAGAATTCTTTGGAGAGCATGTCTGTGTGTTCGTGCTTTGGCCCTGCTTCCCACCTCAGGAGGAAAGGGTGGGAATATCTCCACCTACCAAAATTTTTTTTTTACCCCCTTGAGCCTGTCTAGAGATCAGACAATCCTTGAGATGTGTACCTTCTGGGATTTGGGGAACAGTGGAATGCCATGTGACACACACCTATAAAATCCAAAGGCAAGCGACTACACTTGGCTGGCTGCTCCGAGGGCAGAGAGACCAAAGACCAGGCTGCCTTGGGAGCACACTATTCTCCCACTGAGGACGGGGCCAAGGGTGTATGTCTCTCCAGGACCGGATGTGAGCCACATGAGAAAGAGAGAGCCAGCCTGCAGCTCAAGAGAACCTAGAGGAATGTGGCAAACCCAACAGGAGGATGAGCTGCCACAGTTCCAGATTTGGGGAGGAAATGAGAGTGACGTACAGAGAAAAATGCATTGCCCACATCACAGAAAGTACAGCTGAATGTTCCCATTGAATGTTCCGGAGAACCCACAGAAGTACAATGTTTAAACAGTTCTCTCTGAGCTCCATCAAGCTCAGGGACTTGGTTCCAAACATTTAAAGAGGGAACCATCACAGCTTACTTTAACCCCGAAAGAGCCAGAAACCCCTAGTAAGTAGCGAAGGAGGGGGAAGTGGAGAAAAAGGCACCGTTCCCCTTCCTACCTAAACCCCACTGCAGCTTCTAGCTGAAGCATGCTGGAGGAGGTGGGAGAGGAGAGAGCTTTAGTGTTGAATGAACTTCAGAGGTTTCACTATTACTGAAATAAAACTGCTTTATAACGAGAGGTGGCTAGAAGACATTTTAATAACAGTGAAAAAGCAGATAAGGTATGGGGTTTTTAGAAGGTAGGTTTAGAAGGGCAGAAGAGGAAAAGAATTAAATTGTTTTCTAACTGCACCCTACAAATATCGCTTGTTTAACATAAACACTATGGGTATTTTTAGTTCGCATAGCAGAAACCCCAGGTCAAATTGGCTTACATAGTAGTTTCAGGCGCAGTTTGGTCACAGTCACAGCTCTCTTTCCCAGTGATTCTTTTGACTCTTTCCTCCCTCTCTGCCCGCTTTTTCCTCAGCCTGTCATTCACCATAGGTTACAAGATGGCTGCCTGCAGCAAGTGTAACTTGCTATGGAGAGAACTTCACTTCCCACAGCCAAAGAACAAAACTCCTCAGTTTCTTGTTGAGTAGAATACCTGTCAAGGAATTCCTATGGCCAGAGAAATGTTATGATCAGTCATTAGAAAACACCATAGTTGGTAAAGTAGGAGAGTGAAATGAGGGCAACCCTCAATGAGATAGACTGACACAGTAGTTGGAACAACAAAACCCAACATACCAACAGTCATTAAGATGGTTCAGGACCAGGCAACATTTTGTTCTGTTATACACAAGGTCGCCATGAGTTGGAGCCAACTTGATGGCAAAAAAAAAAAATTGGGTTAGGCCTGTATTGTTAATTAATTCAGTCCATGGAACATCATTAGACTACCCAGGATCCTCCCCAGAAACTAGAAAAGTGAAAAAAAAAAAAAAAAAAAAAACAGTAAATCCAACAAAATTCATAGCTGTTACCAAATAGGATAGAAATGGAACAGATGCCAGTGAGATGGTAAATGCCCCATACAGGATATCAGGAAGGACTAAATAGAAGAGGTATCTTTTGAGCTGAAAAGCCTTTAAAGAGGAATAGGGGTTGGGGTTAGGGTAGAGGCCAGAGTGGGATGTAAAGTGGGGTGGATGATCCTGCAGATGGTTGAATTAATAGAGGAATCCTGGAACATGAAGCAGCATGGTTTTATTACAGAAACTGCAAGTAGCTGGCTTGTTGGAGCACAGGGTACTGGGAAGGTGGGAGGCCTGTTGTGGGAGAGAGATGAGGCTGTTTAGCCAAGGAATTTGGGCACAGCGTTAGCGGGAGTCTTGGTGGTGCGAACAGTTAATACACTCAGCTACTAACCAAAAGCTTGGAGTTTTGAGTCTGCCCAGAGGTGCCTTGAAAGAAAGGCTTGGTGATTTACTCTTGAAAAATCAGCCATTGCAAATCCTATGGAGGACAGTTCTACTCTGACACATGGGGCCACCATGAGCTGGAATTGACTAGACAGCAACTGGTTTGGTTTTTTTGGGCAGGAGCCAGATGGCATACTCAAGCAGGGTAATTGAGCAGAGTTTAATAAAGGGAAAGTTTATAAAGGTGTGGGTAGAATTAAAGGAAACAAACTGGGTCTGTGCTGTGCTGTGCTGTGGGGCTAGCAATAGCAGGAAGCCATTTTCATCCTTATGTCTGAAGGGGGAAAGTGAAGAGCCAACACAGAAAGCCAGAGGTCTTAGCATCTGCATGATAGGAGCTGTGGCTTTTGGTAGAGGGGTGATGCCAACTTTTGGTCACCTGGCTGTTCTCTCCCACTGAATAGCAGCGACTTCCATTGGTTAAATCAACTGTAAGTCAGAAGGCAAGACAGCTTGTGAATGCAGTCTATACAGTCAGCCTCCCAGAGCCCAGAGCACAGTGGAAAAGCTGGAGAGCAGATCTGGAGGGACAAGCAAAAAATACCCAGCACAAAAGGAGAGACAAACATTTGGAGGAACAAATAACACAAAACATCATGTCATTGAGGTTTTGAATTT
The DNA here is from genome assembly GCF_024166365.1 of Elephas maximus indicus. Lineage (NCBI taxonomy): Eukaryota > Metazoa > Chordata > Mammalia > Proboscidea > Elephantidae > Elephas > Elephas maximus. The sequence goes on from NC_064822.1 coordinate 153,615,145, forward strand.
AGCCTCTAGAGGGAGCCCAAGTATTTCTCTCCTTCTCCCTCAGTTTTCATGGAGAAGAAATATCAATTGAGGGTAGGACTAAATAGGCTCCAAGGATCTAGCCCTTTACCAGGGGATGGAACTAGGAGGAGTAAAGGGATAGCTCTTGAAGTGGGACATTTTCCCTTTTCCCTGAGAGCTACTACCCTTTGTATGTGTTTGTAAAAATAACTAAAATAATCATAACTAACACTGAATATTTACTGTCTGACAGTACTTGACTCTCGTTTAGTACAATAACTCTTTGAGGTAAATACCATTGTAATTCCCATTTTACAGATTAAGAGACTGAGGTCACAAGACCAGTAACTGATGGAGCCTGGAACTGAATCCACATTACATTGGTCCATTCTCTGGTCATTTTTTAATCCCACACTGTTGAGTCAAATGTTGTTGCTTAGAAGGCCTAGTAGGGCCCAGATACAAGTAGACCTGGAAAGGGAAAAACTTACTGTGTTAGGATATGCCTTCACTTGACAATTTTAGGCACATATTTAATTACTGAGCACTAACTGTCAGGCTCTGAGCCAAGTGTCGAGGATACCCAGGTAAAAAAAAGTGAGAGCCTGACAATTCAGTGCTAAAGCGGCTGCGGATCCTGACTGACTAGATTTGAATCCTAGGTCTACTAAATACTACCTGTGTTACCCAGGGCAAGTCACTTAAATCATTTAACCCTAATTCCTCATTTCTAAAATTTGTTGTTAGTTGTTTGTAGCCGTTGAGTCATTTCCAACTCATGGCTACCCCAGGTGTGCGGAGTAGAATTAATTGCTCCATAGGGTTTTCAAAGCTGTGTCCTTTCAAAGACAGATCGCCAGGCCTGTCTTCCAAGGTGCCTGTGGGTGGATTTGAACCTCCAACCTTTCAGCTAGTAGTTGAGCGCTCAATCATTTGTACCACCCACCTCTAAAATATAGCCAATAAAAAACACAGAGCACTAAAAACAACATGGGACATATTCATGTAATGATGGTGTGAGCTGCTATTCTTGCGATACACAGTCAGCATTTGAAGCATTTACAGTAGAGTGGAGGAACAGAGTGGATCAAGATCAGGCTTTCCGCCAAGTGCAAAGGAGCCAAAACCATGCAGCCACATTTTCCAGCAAGGCCTGAGGCCATAAGGACTCAAAAAATTCTTGAGGGTTCTCTTGACCCAGCTCAGCTTTTGCGTTTGGGGCCAAAGCTCTAATTCAAGGGTGACAGGTTTTTGCCTGGCATTCCAACTCTGATCAATTGATACTGGCTGCCTGAACCACAGTGTTGAGGGGGATTCTCAGGCTGCATGAAGAATTAATGAGAAAGAATGCCATGGTAGATAAGCAATGTCTGCTATTGATAGAAAATGGAGAGGAAGCCATACATGGTTCTAGAACAGTGTTCTTTTGCCTGGATTGTTCCTTCATTAGGGGCAGCTGGGCAGGACCCAGAGGTCCTTACGATAGTCACAAGTTAGGGTGATCAACCACCCTGGCTTGCCCAGAACTGTCCCAATTTTGGCACTGCAAGTCCCTCAGTCCCTGATACATCACAATTAGCTTCACAGGCTTTTTATTTTATTTTTTTAAAAAAAATAATAATAAACGGTGACCAATAAAGATTATTGTTTTTATCTTGGCCAGTTTCAGCCAGTGAAAATATATCTTATTCTGTCCTGTTGTTAATATTGTCAGCCTTATAGCCTCAGAATTTCCCCCACTTTGTAATAGCTGAACTTTTTAGCTCTCTCCTTTCTCAGTTATTTTTCCTTCTGTAACCACTGAAATCTTAGCAGTATACAGATGGAATGCTCAAAAGGGTTTAACTGAAAATAATTTCATGCAGGGATTATTGACAGAGGCGTAGGCAGGGTTAATGGAACTGTCAAGAGCTGGGGAGACACCCAGGGACTAGCCCTTACCATCTGAGGGCTTCAGGCTTGCATGGGGAGGGAATGCTGTTACCAGCCAGGTGAGCTCTGGAACTGTGCAGGAGAGGGCCCAGGCTGGAAGCTGGAGCATCTGTCTGAACTGTAGTGAGGAAGAGAGGGGTTGGAGGAGAGAGTCAAAACCCCTGACCTCACTCTTCTCTTGCCAGTGGCTTTTTGCCAGAGGGCAAGGAAAATGAAGTGAAGCAGCAAGTTCAGTAGAGGTCAGCCTCCAGACCACAGAGCAAGGCGTGAAGGAGCAGAGAACAGATCTGGGAATAACCAGCCCAGGCCACTCTGTTGCCACTCAGATTCCATTGCAGTCCTTCACTTAGCTGAAGAAACTCAGCTTCCCAACACAGGGAAAACACAAAGTCTCATCAATCACCATATACTTGTGGGGTGATGGGGTTCGATCATACTCCTTCCTGGAACCTAAGCTGTCACATTAGGCCCCACCAGAATTTTTCATAAAAGGTAGCAAGGAAAGGGAGATAAAGAAACCATTGCCATAAAATATAACTGCTATGACCCCACATCTGAGTTAGCCGAAATTGGTAATACTAATTTCCTTCTACAACTCATTCCATGGTTCCCTTACACTCAGCTAGAACCTCAACAGGTAGGATGCTCTTACCTGAGCTAAACCTTTATTCTCACATGATACAGGTTCTTAGTGTTTTTGCTCTTACTGGGTTGCCACTGTTTCCCATTGACCAGTACTATTGGACAGGAGCGTGCAGTGAATCCCCTGGGCTCCAGACATGGTGTTGTCCCCATTTTGTAGCAACAATCCAATTTCTCCTTGAAAATCAGAATCAATCACCCTGGCCAGCACGGGAACCTAATTCTCTGCCCTTGAGCAGAGTCATGAATACACTGAAATGGCTAGGGAGCATTCTCAGTGTTGCCTAGCAGAAACATACCTCTCCATCCGTGTTTCATAGTGGAAATTTATTCCTTTCCTTTTGACATGAGGAGCTCAAACCCACCAGACTCAATGTTTCAAGGACAGGAAAAAATACTCTTGCAGTGGGTTATTAGGTGTAATAGTGAGAGACGCCACTCCCATCTCGACTCCTTGGTTCCTAGAGCTGTGTCTTCAGCACGCTGTATTGACAACGATTGAAGGCATAAACCACTTAAAGGACAACCCCAACGTCACAAAATATCTCCTGCTGGTGCCATAACTAAGCCTTCAAAAGCTTATTCCATTATTCGATCAAGCTAGCTGTTTCCAAGTGATATAAGAACAATGAATTCTTTGGGTGTGAGATCAGTACCACAGTTGTTTCACTGCAAATGAGTTTCTTGGTCAGAGGCAATGATGTATGTGATTTCATGGGGGTGAATAGGCAGTCTATTGTTGTGTTGCTGGTAGAAGCATTGTTGAGTGGGATAGGGAAGTCACCCTCCAGAATATGAACTATTCCCATGAAGACAAATTACTGCCCCTTCTATAATGTAGTGGTCCAAGTAATCAACCTGCATAGCTGGTGCCAAGTAAGGATTGAGTGTTGGCTTCTGTTTCAACAAACTAGGCGCTCAACAATGGCAGTGGCCAGACCAACTGTGGTGAGAGGAAGTCCATGTTATTGTTCTCATAGGTCATCTCTGTCCCTGTTCCCATTTGATACATGGTAATTTGAGCAAGCATTGAGATGGCCAGGGAAGGATGCTCACTGATAAACAAGAGATAGGTCATCTTGGCCACCTCCTTTATTTAGCCTTTTCTACAGTGGACGTCCTATAAGGGGGCATTTACATGAGGCTCAAATAGCTTCAAAGACTGTGGCCATTCTCAGTGGTCCCTCCTGTAATTTCCCTTGATGGGAATTTCCCGTGATGGTTAAGGTTGAGTGTCAACTTGGCTGGGGCATGATTCTCAGTGGTGTGGCAGTTATGATATTGTTTGGCATCTATGTAATGATGTAATCATCTCCATAATGAGGTCTGATATTAATGTAATCACCTCCATGATAAGGTCTGCTATGAGCAGTCAATTACTTGAAAGGGAGTGTGGCCTGCATTCAATACATGTGGACTTTCTGGCAAAGCTTGCTGGATTTTGCTCGCTCTGAATCCTCATCCAATCTCTGATTCTTGGACTTGAGCTAGCAGCTTACTTGCCGATCTTGGGATTCATCAGCCTCCATAGCCTGAGAGCCAGCGGCCTGCCACCTTACCTGCTGATCTTGTGATTCATCAGCCTCTGCAGCCTGTAGACCATCAGCCTACTTTCTGACCTGCCGATCTTGGGTTCACTAGTTTCTGCAAACTATGTGAGTCAGAAGAAGTCTCCATCCTGACTCATGGACTTGGGATTTTCCAGCCTCTACAACCATATGAGCCATTTCCTTGATGTAAATCTCTCTCTCTCTCTCTCTATGCACGCTTCACTGGTTTTGCTTCTGTAGAAAACCCAGCCTAAGACATTTGATACCAAGAGTGGGGTGCTACTCTAATAAAAAAAAAAAATAGATACCTACAATGTAGAAGCGGTTTTGGAATTGAGTAAAGGTTAGAGGCTGAAAGATTTGTAAAGTACCTAATAGTAAAGACTCAGATTGCCTTTAAGGAACTGTTGGTGGAATTATGGACATCAAAGACACTTCTGGTGAGAGCTCAGAAGGAAGTGAGGAGAGCTCTAACACTGGAGATGGTGCAGATGGTAAGAAGCAGCAGCAGAGAAATAGCAGCAGCAGATATAGGAGACTGGTGCAAGACAGTGCAGGAGCCAACCCACAGACTAAGATAGCTGAGTGGCTTTGGGCAGGAGGCTTCCTGACCAAGTAGGGTGCCTCTAGGCACGTAACGGTGGAGCTACTCTTGCCAACCCACAGAAAGAGCTGAGTGCCTTCCAGCTGAGGTTTACTGATGGTACCCGGTGCCTCCAGGTACTTATTGGTAGAGTGAAAGGGCTTTGTAACATTTGCTCGGGCAGAGCAGAGGTGGGGCTGGCCCAAGAGGCCAGAGGGGCCCAGGGCCCAAGGGGCTGAGAGGCCAAGGAACCAGGAAGCAGAAGCTGAAGAGCCAGGGAGCACAGGAAGCAGAGCTGTGTAGGTCTCAAAGAGTATGGCCACAACTTCTGGGGTTTCAAAGGGTAGAACCACAGGCTGCTGGGTCTCAAAGGGTGGGGCCAAGGCCTCCTAGGTTTCAAAGAGCCTGATCTTCACCAACTCAATTCCAGAGTGTGGGGCTACCTTTCATGAGTGCCACCAGGTGGGGCCGGATCCACTGTCCATAGCTAAGGGGGTTGCCATGCCCAAGGAGCAGAATGGAGCCTGCTGGGGCAAAAGGGGTAGGGTCGCCAGTCAGACTAGGAGAATGGGGCTGTCCAAATCCAAGGGAGCAGAGTTGTTTTCTCAGTGGGCCTGGAAGGCAGAGCTAAAGCCCAGGGACAAAGGACATCCATCCAGAATCCAGAGATTGTGGCCAACACCAGAGTCTAGAGGGCATGGCCATTGCCTAAATGGTCTCAGAGTACAGAAAATTATTTTCAAGCCTTGAGAGCTAATGTAATCTGTTCTGCTGACTTGCTTGATGCTTGTTATCCCTTCTTTCCTTCCAATTTCACCCATTTGTGATGGAAATGTATACCTTGTACCTGTTCCACCACTGTACTTTGGAAGCAGATAACTTGTATTCTAGATTTCACAGATGAAGAGGAATTTTGCCCCAGGGTGGAATTTGTACCTGGAGTTGGTTTAAGACTTTTAGGAATGATATGATGTAGTGAATATGTTTTACATGTGGCAAGGACATGTATTTCAGGGACCAAAGAGTGGAATGTTATGGACTGAATTGTGTCTCCCCCAAAGTGTTTGTCACCTTGGCTAGGCCACGATTCCCAGTGGTTGTCTACCATTTTTGTGATCTGATGTGATTATCCTATGTGATGTTAATGAGGCAGGATTAGAGGCAGTTAGGTTAATGAGGCAGGAGTCAATCTGTAGAATTAGGTTGTATCTTGAGTCAGTATCTTTTGAGATACAAAAAAAAAGAATCAAACACATAGGAGGGGGACTTCCTACTACCAAGAAGAAGAGCTGGAAGTGGAGCTCATCCTTTGGGCCTGGGGTCCCTGCACTGAGAAACTCCTAGAGCAGGGGAAGATTGATGACAAGAACCTTGCCCTAGAACCAACAGAGAAAGCCTTCACCTTGATATGGTACTTTGAATTAGGACTTCTGGCCTCCTAAACTGTGAAATAATAAATTTCTCTTTGTTAAAGCCATTAACTTTTGGTATTCCTATTATAGCAGCACTGGATAACTAAGAGCAGTATTGGAACCAATCTTATAATAATGCTTAGAAATTAATGAGTCCTGTATATTTTTTTTTATATGAGTTGACCTCTGCCAGGCGCTCCTTGGGAACTCTGTGGGGCAGTTCTACTCTGTCCTATAGGGGCGGTATGAGTCGGAATCGACTCAACAGTGCTGGGCTTGGTTTTTTTGGTTTATATAAGTTGACCAACCCATTAGCCACCGCCCATGAATCAGTGTATTTCAGCAAACTTCAGATTACCACTCCTTTCGTGTCAAGTAGTCAGTCAGAGGTACTTCCCAAAGTTCTGTCCACTGGGAGACTTCCCTCTGACTTGCAGAGCCACTCTATATAGCTACATCTTTAAACCAGGCCGAAGTCCTCCCACCCTGTCATTAATTGCTCATAGGGTGTGCTCCATGAGGCCAGAGTTATGGGTTGAGGGAAAGGTGGGAAGTAGGAGGAATAGGTACTATGGAAGTCTGAGTCATCTGCTCATGTGGGCAAGAGAAGAGCTGAGAATAGATCTGGGGATGTGAGAGGATAAAGAATAATAGCTCACTCACTTACGTGCAAGTTCCTCACCCTTAAGGTTAAATGAAATCATTCTTCAGCAAGCTTCCTCTTACATCAACAGTGCAACCCAATAAAGCGTAAAGGAATCTTAAGCATTTGACATATATTTCTGATTTTAAAAAAGTAATTCACAATCCTTCCTAAATGTACATAAAGTAAAAGTAGACACATCCAATCTCTATATTTAATTGATTTTCACCAGAAAGTGTGAGCTTCTGATAAATTCCTTCTGTTTGTGCTTTTAAAGATAAGCTTCATTTTTATGTTTTCTTTTTCAGTAAAGGGGGAAAATTGGATCAATTTTATAAGATCAGTTTTATACAAGCATTTCTGAAACTGTTGAAATCCCAATACGGAGGCTTTAAACTAATCTATGACGTTACAAGTTAGGAAGGGAAGCATCTAGGTGCTTTTTCATATTGTTTCTTTATATGGCTAATGGTTATACGGGTGACTTTATTTTAGGAAATCAAAACAACCTGTGCACTTATGATAGATGTACTTTTCTACATGTCTGTTATACTTCAATACAATGGTAAAAAATAAAATCTGCTTTATTTAATAATGACTTTCCATAAATTGGAAACTAGATTAGGAAATTTCATGAAGTGCTGCACAATTAGCACATCCTCTCAGCTAAACAGCCCATCTGTTAAAAACACTTACTGAAGGCCCAGATGCAAGAAACTGCATTTGATGTAGTCTACAGTATGATGGGAAGAACAGCAAACCTACATAAAAATAATTCACAAACAAATATTTATTGAGTACTTACTATGTATTAAACATTAGTCTAGGTACCTGAGATTACACGAGTGAGCTAACCTCCTTGTCCTTGTGGAGTTGACCTAGTGAAGGGAGACAGACAGCCAACTAACAACAAACAATAATTGAATTTTATAATATATTAGACAGTGATAAGGGATAGTCAAGAAAATAGATCCGGAAAAGAGAGATTGGGAGAGGTGTGGGAGGGAAGTTTGCTATTTTAAATAGGATACTCAGGTAAGCCTCATGGAGAAGGTGATACTTGAGCAAAGATTTGAAGAAGTTAGCCGTGCATATAGCTGGGGGAAGAGAATCCAGGCAGAGGAAATGGTAAGTGCATAGGCTTTAGGATGGGAGAGGACCTGGCAAGTTCAAGGCAGAGAGATCCTTGTGATTAGAATGAGGGGAGCGAAGGATAAGGTCAGATGATATTTATGAAACTGGATGAGACAACCAAGAAGAGAGTATACAATAGAGGAAGGAACCAAGGACTAAGTCCTGGATTGCTCAAAGAGAAGGACTCAGCAGTAAAGAAAGAAGGAACAGTCAGTTCCATCCTAGGATATCCAAACCTATGACAGGACCAGATGACTTAACACCAATTACTACTGGAATAATTATCTCCCAGGAAAATACATCCAAGGACATTTTTCCAGTTTCTATGCCAAGCCATGATCATGAGTAATTGTACAATACCTGGCATATAATAAGAGCTTCCTAATTATTGCAGATTGTTGAATGAATTATGTCAAGGCATTGGAGCTGGGCCAAAATCTCTTGAAGATTTAGCCCTTGCGTGAGAGAGAGAAACCTGATATTCTAAATACGTTAGCCTCTCTCCCCTTGGAACCTCCAGGCATATTGGGGACCAGATGGGCCGAGTTGGTTCCTTCTTGGGACTGAATGGAAGCCTGTAGGCTATGTCACCTAAAGCATCTGCTCTTCCTCCCTGATCAACTCTGCCTAGATCAATTCTTGTTAGTTCTTAAGTATCTATCCTGATGTTACCAAGCATTCTTCTGCTTCAAGGCCTCTGACTCACTGTTCTCTCTGTTTGGACCATCTCCCCTTTGAACAGCTCACTGCCTCCCATCACTGTAGCCTCTACTTAAAGCCACCTCTTTGGAGATGCCTACTCTAACCATTCTACCTAAAACTGCACTCTCTGAAATCTCTAGTCTCTTGCACTTACCATTTTCATCATACTGCTTACCTCCACCTACCATTATATTTATTTGGTTGGTTGCCCCCTGCCTCTCCCAGTGAAATGTAGTCTTCTTCAGTCAGGGAATTGCTTTTGCTCTTCCCCTATCCCCAGATTCTTGATATAGAACAAAACCTGGTCTATAGTCAGTAAACGGTTGAATGAATCAATTCTCTAAAGCCTGTTCAAGATACCACTTAATAACTCTATGATTTCCTGCCGTGTGGAAGGATATGTGCCCCAGTAGTGTCACTAGGGGGGTGCAGGGGATGCAGACCACACTGGGTGACACTGTCAGAGGGGGTGACACTAAAATGACTGTCTATAAAAATATTCCTGTAGTTAAACAATAAAAACACTTTTCCTAAGCCCAGCGTACATGTGTTGATACATATACAAGGCTAAAACTCTATGCTAGTTTACTTTTTGAACCTTCCAATATGCTTGGGTCAGAGCTGTCATTATTACCCAATTACAATGATGCTTCGAACCATGTCGTTTCATCTGGACCCACTACAAGCATGTGTTGTTGTTTTCTTTGCTGCCAGTGTTTTTATAGTTGCTGATTTTGTCAAAATTTCTGGTATTTTAGCTACAATACTGTAGTAATTAGTATTTGTGAACCTATATCAATAGTTTTTTTTGAGAATGAAGTAGTAATTAAAGGAAAACTGATATACAGGAATTACAATTTACGAGTAACGTTAGTACAAAAAGCATTACCACAGGTTCTGTACAGTCTAGTAAGGAAGGAGGTCCATGGCGCGGGGGTGGCACCATGAGTTACTGCACTAGTGATGCCACTGATGTGTCCGGCATATGTAAAGGTGATGAACACATAATCTCCAGCCTACAATCAGCCTGCTATCTGATTGCTCCTGGTTAGGGCTGTTAGGCTGGTAACGATGCACTTCCCAAAATTTAAGATTCTGCTTCCACCTGGCTCCTGAGAGGAGAGGCAGTGCTTTGGATAATAACAACCCTCGTTTGAGCAGAGGTTCCAAGGTGTTTCCAAGGAGTCATCTTGGGCAAACAGAGCAGGTTTTCGAAGTAAATTTAGTTTCTCCTTTGGGATAAATAGTCTGTATGTTTGTCTTACAAATTGTACCCCATACTTCTTTTCTCACTTTATAGCCTTTTAAGAGTGGAGGAAATGGTGTTTCTGACCAAACCATTTATAGGACTGGAGTCCATTATAAGGACTCTTACATTAAAAGTTTTGGAGAAAAACTCTTATCAGGAGACTCCCAATTCGGGATCTTATAACCTTGATTAAACTGACTTTGAAAATATCCCAAAGTACACACACCAGAATTAATATATTCAGATTGAAACCAGCTAACACAGTGGCACATTGTGTAGAGGTCAATCTCTATTGTGACCTAACTCCATGGACTACGTGGAAATGTGAGACTCAAAACTTGGTATTTGTATGGTCAAAAGGTCATGATATGAAGGATACTTAAGGTTATAAAAGGTTATTTCAACAATAAGAAACTTTCAGTCTCACTATTTAGTCCTCTGTTAGGAGGTGAAAAGGTTTTATTTCTGTCTTAAGCGCAGGCTTAGGCAAACCCAAATTTTGCTCTTTGTGGTGGGCTTATGAGCAGGGTAAATGGAAAAAGGGAAATTCCTGGCAAACCCTGGCTTGGAGATGGTACAAAAAAGCCTCAGTAAGTATAGTGTATTTCCTTCTTTCCTGAGTCCATACTAACTTGCCCAGTTAAACTTTTTTTAGTCCTTTACGGATTCCAAAACTTATTTTAATTCTTGCCTTTCACTTCTTATTTCCTTTCCCACAGATGGTACTGGGTAAAATATAAGCCTGTAAAAGTGAAGCTTAAAAGATTTTCTTTTCTTTTTTTGGCTTTCAAATGTTTCACATGACTACATGATAGTCCCACCTCATCCACCCACACGTACATTTTTCCTCCTCCCAGCATTAATAGGTCTAAACATTTGGTTAGGCAGGAAATTTAGAATTAAGGGACCTCATCCATCATTCTTTTGCCTCTTAAAGGAGCTTTAAAAAATATCAAAGGGGTCCTGATTCCAGGTAGGATGGAGTAAGCACAGTCATTCCACACTTGTGCCATCTCTCCCACCAAATGTAGCTATAAAACCTGCGCAGAATACATGGAGCAACTGAGGACTCTGAAAAATAAACATAGTAGGCGTTTTTTCCGCTCTGGTATCCTTCAGTGCAGCCTGAAACCCAGAAGTGGGCACTGAGGTACAGACAGACAGCTCCAGAAGAAACCCTCTAATTCTGGCTCAAAGAGCAGAGAAAGGGAATTCTTAACTCTGAGAGGCTGGGAGAAACCCTTATTTATTTTTTCTTTTCTCCATCCTCTCATTCCCTCATTCTCATTAGCTCCCAAAAGTTATGTGGCCATGGAAGCATTGGCAGTAACAGGAACCTGCAGGAGCCAAAACTCTGAGCAAGGAGAACATTTCTCTCCAGTTGGAGGAGCTGTGGTCCCAAGAAGTTGGGGAAAACTCAGTTGGCTTTATCCCTGTCAGTGTTCTTCCATCATTTGGCCCCTTTTGTGGGCATAGCTGCAGGAAGTGCTCAATAGAGTAGGGCTACGGCAGCCTTAACTTTCTGGACAGAAGAACAAAAAGGGAAACCCCAGGGGACCAGAAGGTACCAGGAAAATCCCAGAAAGAAAAGAACTCAGGATTGCAACCCCTGAAAGTTGTTTATGAATTCCTGGGCTCACCACTGATTTGTGCATGATCAATCTGACCCTAAATCACGAGGGCTGAATAGGATAGACCACTTCTCAGATCCCAGATGGGCCACTGAGTGGCACATATGAGGGACAGATCTGAACAGGACTGCGAAGGTTTTTAAAACTAGACTGACACTGGAACCATAACCCACAGAGAACTGGCCAGAACTTGTAGCCTGAACCCAACTGTGCCAACTGCCTGCTAAAACAAAAATATCATCATTCATTGTACGGTTTAAGCAAGACCCAGAATCTCATAACATAATATTCAAAATTTCTAGAATACAATCCAGAAGTACTCAGCTTACAAAGAGCCAGCAAGATCACAACTCACGTGGAAAAAGATAATCAAGGGATGCCAATGCCAAGATGACACATGTGTTGGAACTATTTGACAAAGACTTTTAAGCAGCTATTGCAAAAATGCTCCCCTAAGTAAGGAAATACAATGACAGAGTGCCTCAGCAAAAAAAATAGAAGATATAAAGAAGAAACAATTGAAAATTTTAGAACTGAAAAAAATACAAACACCAAAATAATAATAATACTCACTGGCTATGTTTAATAGTGAAAGAAGTTGACAGAGAAAAGAGCCAATGAACTTGAAAAGAGATCACTAGAAATTATCCAGTCTGAACAACAGAGAGTAAAAAACTGAGGGAAAAAAAAGAACAGGGACCTATTGAACAATACCGGAAAGACTAATATTTATTTTGTGTCATCAAAGTTTCTTAAGGAAAGGAAAAAGAGCGTGATGAAAAAAATTTTTTTGAAATAAAGAACAGCCGAAATTTCCTATTTTGGAAAGCTTTGAGAAGTTAACAAACCCCAAAATGAATGAGCCCCAAGAAAACCAATTTCAGACTCATAATCAAACTGCTAAAAACTAAAGACAAAGAAAAATAATTCAAAGAAATCAGAGGAAAACAATATTATTGGGAAACAATGATCTAAAGAGTATGGATTGCTCATCAGAAATGATGGAAAAGAAATCGGAACAATGACATTTTTAAAGTCATTTTTAAAGAGGAAAAAAAAAAAAACTGTAAACTATAGCCAGTGAAAATATTTGTCAGAAATTAAGGGGAAATAAAGACATTTTCAGATGAAGGAAAACTAAGAGAATTCACTGCCAACAGACACTCTAAAAGAATTTTTCAGACAGAGGTGAAATGATCATAAAATTTATAACATCAGATATGAAGAGCAATAGGCATGATAAATATCACAGAAATATATTATTCTTCTCATTAAATATTTTAAAATATTTTTAATGGTTGAAAGCAAAAAATATAACATTGTCTAATGGAGTTTTCAGTTTGTGTAAAAGTCATATATATGGCAATATATGGCAACCACAATACAAAGAGGGGAGGGAAGAGATGCCTAAATGGTGGTGGTGGTGGTGGTTGTTCAGTGACATCAAGTTGATTTTTGACTCATAGCGACCCCATGTGACAGAGTCGAGCTGCCCTACAGGGTTTTCTAGGCTGCAGTCTTAACCAGAGCAGATTGCCAGACCTTTCTTTCGCAGAGCCACTGGGTGGGTTCAAACCGCCAACCTTTTGGTTAGCAGCCAAGCACTTAACTGTTGCACCACCAGGGATACTTAATGGTGGTAAGATTTCTATTTTACTTTTTGAAATAGAATATAAAATTGATGGTAAGGTTTCTATATCCATTTCAAGTAGTAAAACATTTATTCAAAGTAAATTTTGAAAAGTTACTTATGTGCATTGTAATCTCTTGAGCAACCACTTAGAAAGCTATACAAAGAGATCTATTTGAAAAGATAATAAAATAAGATGGAATTCTTAAAATGTTCAGAAAGTCCAAAAGAAGGCAGAAAGGGAAAGTAGATGAACAAACATACCAATTAAAGACAGAGATCATCAGAAATTTTTTTAAGGGAAAAAAATGACCCAACTATATGCTACCTACAAGAAACTTACTTCAAATATGATTATTTAGGTCAAATAAAAGTAAAATGGTGGAAAAACATATTTCATGCAGCCACTAATTACACAAAAGCTGGCATGACAATACTAATTTCAGACAAAGTGGACTTCATAGCAAAGAAAATTCCTAGGGATAGAGAGGGACATCACATGATGATAACAATGTCAATTCATCAAGAAGATATAACAACATTAAATGTGTAAGCACCTAATAAAATAGTTTTAAAGTAAATGCACCAAAAATTGACAGAACTGAAAGGAAAATAGACAAATTGACAATTATAGTTAGAGACTTCAACACTCCTTTCCAAAATCAATTGAGCAAGAAGATAGGAAATCAGCAAGGATATAGAAGAATGGAATAACACTATCAACCAACTGGATCTAAATGACATTTATAGAACATTCCACAAAGCAGCAGCAGAATACACATTCTTCTCAGTTGCACATGGAACATTCACCAAGATAAGCCATATACTGGAACATAAAGTAAACCTCAACAAATTTAAATGAAATCATACAAAACATACTCTCTGACCATAATGAAATCACCGTAGACATTAATAACAGAAAGATAACAGGAAAATTTTCCAAACACTTGGAAATTAAGCAACACACTTCTAAATTATCCACAGGTCAAAAAGTCTCAGAGAAATTAGAAAACATTTTAAAATGAATGAAAATAAAATATAACATATTAAAATTTGTGGGATTCAGCAAAACTAGTGCTTAGAGAGAAATTTATAATACTAAATGTTTGCATTAGTAAATAACAAAGTTTTCAAATAAATCATCTAATTCCAATTCAAGAAACTAAAAAAAAAAAAAAAAAAAAAGAGCAAAATTCAAAGTAATCAGAAGGAGAGGCATATATACCAATGAAATTGAAAACAGAAAATGATAGAAAAATCAAAACTGGTTATTTGAAAAGATAAAAAGTATACTTATAAATTTCTAGGAAGACTGGGCAAAAAAAAAAAAAAGGAGAAAAAGATGCAAATGGGCGGAGCCAACATGGTGCTATAGACAGAAGCACCACAGTGTCCCTCCACAGCGAAGACCTGAAAAACTAAGTAAAACGGATACAAACATCAATCACGGGACCCAAAGCGTCAAATGAAGTGTTAAAGAACTCCACCACACACGGAATGGAATAAGAAACTGACAGAGAACAGAGAGCAAGGGGAGCTATAGAGTGGAGGTCCCCCACCAGCTAATGTGGCACGGATTTGCTGTCTTGGACCCCTCGGACACCAAAAACAGCAGACAGGGAGTGTGGGAAGGCAACTTCATGGAACTTCCAGCAGGAGACTGGGCATCTGGTAGCCAAGGATACACACTTTCCCACACACTGCCCTTCTGTGGTCTGTGTGGCCTCCGCTGCTTTCCAGTGGACCCAGTTCCCTCAGCCAGGGAGATGCCATCTCCTCGCTGCCTGGATTCTCCCAGCCCCCAACGGCCGCTCCTTCAGTGACATTTTTTATTGCTGTTGTTACTTTTGGGGGCTTCTTTTGTTTACTTCTTTCTCTCTCATCTCCTTCCTTTCCTTTCTCCCAGACACATGGTGCCACGTGCCATCTCCACTCCTTCTAGACATGCTGAGCAGTTCTTCTCAGCTGAGGAGCCATTTTCCTGGCTCACACCATCAAGCCGGTGGGCTCCCTTGGGACTTTTGTTTGTTTGTTTCACTCTACTTTTCTTCCTTTCTTTTCTCTTGAACACCTGGCACCGTGTGCCAACTCCACTTTTCTAGATGGACTATACAGTACCTCTTGGCTGGGGACCCCCTTCCACAGTCTGCACTGCCATGCCAGTGGGCTCTCTCAGGGCTTTTTTTCTTTTCTTTTCTTGGTTTCTTGTCTCTCATTACCCTCCTTCTTTTCTTTTCTCCCAAACACCTGGTGCCATGTGCCATCTCTGCTCCTTCGAGATGGGCTGTGCAATGCTGCTCAGCTGGGGAGCCCCTTCCCTGGTCTGTGCTGCCATGCCATTGGGCTCCCGTGGGGCATTTTTTCTTTGTTTTTTTTTCTTCTCTCGGTTTGTTGTCTCTCTCTACCTTCCCTCCTTTCCTTTTTCCTGAACATCTGAAACCATGTGCCATCTATGCTCCTTCTTGGTGGGCTGTGCAGCACCACTCAGTTGGGGAGCAGCTTCAGATGGGCTCCCTCAGGGCTTTTTTCTTTCTTTCTTTTTTTCTTGGTTTCTTGTCTCTCTCTACTTTCCTTCCTCCTAACCACCTGGCTCCCTCTGCCTCAGTTTTCTTGTCTCTCTCTACCTTCCTTTCATTTCTCCTACCTACCTAGCCACATGTGCCATCTCTCTTTCTTCTTGACAAGCTGTGCCACACGGGCAGGATAGAAAGGCACTAGCACACAGCTTCCCTGAATCTGTGCCACTACAACAGCAAGCTCCCTCAGAACCTTTTCTTTTCTTTTTTTTTTGGCTTCTGTTTCTGTCTCTTCTTTCCCACATCATATTCTTCCCCTTCTCACCTGGCTATCTGCACAGGCACAGACCACCGGACCCCATCCTGCACTGTCCTCTGGCCCCATCCTATTGCCCCCAGTTTGTGCTGTAAATGACCCATCCCTGCCCCTCCCCTCCACTGGGCCTGCTCTGCTGTACCATAGCTGAGCGATTGGCAATGCCCACCAGGGCAAGGTAGTGAGAAATATCATGCTCTCAGACAAGAAAACAACAAAGAACAGCAGCCCACCCGTCCAGACATAACCAAATAAAACAGAAAAGCAGGATGAAACAAACAAATCTACAATCAAGAAATGAAGAAAATAATTACCGAATGTCCCAAAGACAGCAGCAGACAATATCAAAACATATGAAAAAAAGGACAGGATAGTCCCAGTAGATGTCCAAAATAAAACATTAGATGACCTTCTGGTAGAAGAAAAGGTATTAGAACTACCTGATAGGGAATGCAAAACTCTAGTATTCAGGGCTAACCAAGAGATGAAGGCAAAAGCAGACAAAAAAAGGAAAAAATAGACAAAATCTTGGAAAATACAGACAAAAACATGGAAAACACAGACAAAACAATGGAATAATTCAGGAAACTAATAGAGGAACAATATGTCAGAGTAAACACACAGCTAAAATACAAAAACAGCAATTAAAAATCCAAAAGGTAACAATATTCCAGAAAGGGACAGTGTCATATAAGGTTCTAGGAACAATTTTGAAACAATGGAAGACAGGATCAGTGAAATTGAAGACAAATCCTTGGCTACCACTTTGTTTGAGCAAAAGTCAGAGAAAAGGATGAAGAAAAATGAAGAAACCTTGAGAATGATGTGGGATACAATCAAAAGCAAAAATTTGTGAGTGATTGGAGTTCCAGAACAGAGGGAGAAAACAGAAAACACAGACTCATTGAAGATTTACTGACAGAAAACTTCTCTAATATCATGAAAGATGAAAAGCTGACCATCCAAGCTCAACAAACCCCAAATAAGATAGATCCCAAAAGAAATGACATAGCACAATCACACTCACTAAAACCAAAGAAAGAATCCTGAGAGCAACTCTAGAAAAATGAAAAGTAACATACAGAGGGGAAACAACAAGAATAAATGCTGATTACTCACCAGAAACCATGCAGATAAGAAGGCAATGGGATGACATATATAAAACCTTGAAAGAAAAAAAAATGCCAACTAAAAGTAATATAGCCTGTGAAACTCTCTTTCAAACATGGCAAAATTAGGACATTTGCAGATAAATAAAAATTAAGGGAATATGTAAAAACCAACCCAAACTCACAAGAATTATTAAAAGGAGTCCTTCAGTTAGAGAACCAACAACATCAGACAATAGCTTGAATCTAGGACACAAGACTGCATCAGCCAGATACCAAGTTAGGTAATGAACTCTCAAGGATAAAACAAAGCTAAAAGATTTTCAACAGAGAGGGAACCAGAGAGGTTAATCAGTAAATGACAACAACATCAGAACAATAAAAGATGGAATAAACAGTATAGGTATAGAACTTTCAAATGGAGAGGAAGTCAAGGCGAAACCAAGTAATAAAAGACTGGTTCAAACTTAGGAAGATAGGGGAAAATTTCAAGGTACACACAAGAAAGTTAACAATCCTACTCATCAAAATAAAGAAGAAAAAGAAAAAGTCTCAGTAAATGCAAAATCTACAAAAACAAAACAAACAAGCAAACAAAAAAATCTACAAACAAAAGGAATTCAGCAGAGGAGAATAAGAGGAACAAAGAAAACGTCAGCACACAAAAAAAGAGAGAGACTTATACACACTCATGGTCATTACAGCATTGTTCACAATGGCAAAAAGTTGGAAACTCCATAGACACATCCAAACTCCCTGAGGACCAAATTACTGGGCTAAGGTCTCTGGGGGCTGTGGTCTTGGGGAACATCTAGCTCTACTGGCATAACACTGTGTATAAAGAAAATATTCTGCATTCTACTTTGGTGAGTAGCGTCTGAGATCTTAAAAGCTTGTAAACAGTGATCTAAGATATTCCACTGGTCTCACCCCATCTGGAGCAAGGGAGAATGAAGAAAACTAAAGACACAAGGGAAAGATTAGTGCAAAGGACTAATGGATCACAACTACTGCAGCCTCCACCAGACTAAGTCTAGCACAACTAGATGATGCCCAGTTACTACCACTGACTGCTCTGACAGGGATTACAATATAGGGTCCTGGACAGAGCCGGAGAAAAATGTAGAACAAAATTCTAACTCACACACACAAAAAGACCAGATTTACTGGTCTGACAGAGACTGGAGAAACCCCAAGAGTATGGCCCCTGGACACCCTTAGAGCTCAGTAATGAAGTCACTCCTGAGGTTCGCTCTTCAGCCAAAGATTAGATAGGCCCAAAATATAAAACAAAACTAAATGGACACACCAGCCCAGGGGCAAGGACAAGAAGGCAGGAGGGGACAGGAAAGCTGGTAATGGGGAACTTAAGGTGGAGAAGGCATTGACATATCGTGGAGTTGGCAACCAATGTCACAAAACAATATATGTATTGATTGTTTAATGAGAAACTAGTTTACTCTGTAAATCTTCACCTAAATTACAATAAAATAGTAGTGGCACAGAAAAAAAGAAAGAAATTACCAGTATCAAGAATGAAAGAGGATAATATATAACAAGACTCCTCGGATGTTAAAAAGGTAATAAGGAAATACCAGGAACAACTCTACACACATAATTTCAGTAACTTAGCTACAATGAACCAATTCATAGAATATACAAACACCCCTAGAATGAAATCAACTAAATTGTCTTATACCTATTAAAGAAAGTTAATTTTTAGTTAAAAACATTCCAAAAAATAGTTTCCAGGTTTAGGTAGTTGCACTGGTGAATTATAACAAACATTTAAAGAAGAAATAACACAAATTCTTCACATTCCTTTCCAGAAAATAGAAGAGGAAGGAGCACTACCCAACTCATTTTATGAGGCCCCCCTTACCCTTATATAAAAGTGAAAGGCAGTGTAAGGAAACTACAGACTAATATTTCTCACAAATATAGATGCAAAAAAATCCTCAACAAATTCAAATATAGCAGCATATAAAAGGAATAATACACTACCAGCAAGGGAAATTTATCTTGAGAATGCAAGGCTGATTCACTATTTGGATATCAATCAATACAATCCACCATATTGACAGTCTAAAGAACAAAAAACATATGTGCGATGGTTAACTTTATGTGCCAACTTAGCTAGGCTATCTATGGGGCCCAGCTGTTTGGTTAAACACTAGATGTTACTATGAAATATTTACATGTGATTAGCATTTAAATCAGTTGGCCTTAAGTAAAGCTTATTGCACTCCTTAGTGTGGGTGGGTCTCATCCTATCAGTTGAAGACCTTAAGAGCAAAATCTGAGGTTTCTGCCTCCAGACTCTAAAAATATTCTGCTAGAATTCGTCTTGCTCCCTCACCACCTAAACTGTGAATTTGGGACAAACGAAAACAAGTAAACCAAACCTGTTGCCATAGAGTTGATTCTGACTTATAGAGACCCTATAGGACAAAGTAGAACTGCCCCATAGGGTTTCCAAGTAGTGCCTGGTGGACTCAAACTGCTGACCATTTTTGGTTAGCAGCTATAGCTCTTAACCACTATGCCACCAGGGTTTCCTTGGGACAAAAGGCTGCTGGAATTTGCAGCCTGTTGCATGACCTAGGGATTTTGGACTTGTTCTATTTCTTGAGAGAACCCTAAGACAACATGGATCATAAATCTAAATATAACATGTAAAATTGTAAAACTTTTAGGAGGAAACATACGGAAAAAATCTTCATGAGCTGTGGTTAAGCAAACAGCACTTAGGCATGACAGCAAAAGTATAATCCATGAAAGAAGAAACTGATAAACTGGACATTAGCAAAGTTAAAAATGTTTGCTCTGCAAAAGACATTAACAGCATGAAAAGACTTACTGGCTGGGAGAAAATATTTGAAAATCACATTTTCAACAAGGCACTGTATCCAGAATATATAAAGAACTCTCAAAACTCAACAATAAGAAAACAATCCAAGTTTTAGACTGGGTAAAAGTCTTGAAAATGTACTTTATCAAAGAGGATGTACTAATGGCGAATTACCCCATGAAAAAATATTCAACATTATTAGCCATTAAAACCCAAAACCAGACCTGTTGTCGCCAAATCGATTCCAACTCATGGCTACCCCATGTGTGCAGAGTAAAACTGCCCTCCATAGGGTGTTCAAGGCTGTGACCTTTAGGAAACAGATTACTAGGACTTTCGTCCGAGGTGCTTCTGGATGGGTTTGAAACTTGCTTGTTTGCACCAACCGGGGACTCCTTATTAGCCACTAAAAACCAAAACCAAACCCGCTGCCATCAAGTCGATTCTGACTCATAGCAACCCTATAGGGAAATGCTAATTAAAACCACAATGAGATACTATTACACACCCATTAGATTGGCTAAAATGAAAAATACTGAAATACCAAGTGGTGATGAGGATAGAAATCAACTGGAATTCTCATATTTTGCTGGTGAGAATGCAAAATGGTACAGCCACTTTTGAGAAAAAAAATTGGCAGATTTTTATAAAGTATACAGATACCATATGACTCAGCAATCCCACTCCTAGGTATTTTCATAGAGAAATGAAAACTTATATTCACATAAAAACCTGTTTATATAGTAGATTTATTCATAATTGCCCCAAACTAGAAATAACCTAAATGTCCTTCAACTGGTGAAAGGATAAATAAATTATGATACATCAGTACAATGGAATACTACTTAGCAATGTAAAGGAACCAGTTGTTGAATCATGCAACAACTTGGGATGAATCTCAAAGGTATTACACCAAGTGAAAGTAACTAGTCTCAAAAGGTTAGATACTACATCAAAGGACTTCTAAACAAAATGAAGAGACGCACAGTGTGAGAAAATTTGGGGGAACCATATGTCTGATAAGGGCTTAATAGCCAGAATATGTAAAGAACTCCTACAACTTAACAAAAAGACAAACAACCCAATCAAAAAAGGGTCAAAGAAATTGAGTAAACATTTCACCACAGAGGATATAGAAATGGCCAATAATCACATGAGAAGGTGCTCAAGTTGCCATGGAGTCGATTCTGACTCACGATAACCTTATTAGTCATTAGAGATGAAAATCAAAACCACAATAGATACCATCTAACCCCCCACTATAATGGCTGTGATATAAAAAATTATAATAATAAAGAACAGGTGTTATGGAGGGTGTGGAGAAATTGGAACCCTCATCCATTACCCGTGGGAGTGCAAAAATGGAACAGCCGATGTGGAAAACAGTTTGGCGGTTCCTAAAAAAGTTAAACATAAAGGCCCATATGACCCAGCAACCCCAATCTTAAGTATATATCCAAAAGAATTAAAAGCAGAAACGCAAAGAGAAACTTGTACACTAGTGTTCGTTGCAGCACTGTTCACAGATGAATAGGTAAGCAAAGTATATATATATATATACATATCATGGAATATTACTCAGCCATAAAGAGAAATGAAGTCCTGAGACATGTTACAACATGGATGAACTTTGAAAACATTATGTTAAGTAAAATAAGTCAGTCACAAAAGAAAAAATATTATATGATCCCACTTACATGAAATAGGCAAATGTATAGAGACCAAAGTTTATTAGTGCTTGGCAGGAGTGGGAGGAGAAGGGATGGAGGAGTCTTTGCTTAGGAGGTACTGAATTTCTCTTAATGGTAGTAGAGTAATTTGGAAATGGATAGTGGAGATAACTGTACAACCTGATGAATGCAATCAATATCATTGAATTCTGCATGTAAAAGGTGTTGAATGGACAAATGTTTTATATATATACATATATTCCCAATTACTTATTGTATTAGTCATCTAGTGCTGCTGTAACAGAAATACCACAGGTGGATGGCTTTAACAAAGAGAAATTTATTCTCTCACAGTCTAGTAGGCTACAAGTCCAAATTCAGGGTGCCGGCTCCAGGGGAAGGCTTTCTTTCTCTGTCAGCCCTGGAGGAAGGTCCTTGTCATCAGTCTACCCTTGATCTGGGAGCATCTCAGTGCAGGAACCTCAGGTCCAAAGGGCGCACTCTGTTCCCAGCACTGCTTTTTGGTGGTATGAGGTCCCCATGTCTCTCTGCTTGCTTCTCTCTTTTATATCTCAAAAGAGACTGGCTTAAGACACTATCTAATCTTGTAGATCTCATCAATATAACTGCCACTAATCCATCTCATTACATCATAGTGATAGAATTTACAACACATATGGAAATCACATCAGATGACAAAATGGTAGATGATCATACAATACTGGGAATCATGACCTAGCCAAGTTGACAGATATTTTGGGGGGGGGGGGCACAATTCAATCCATGACATTTATTTATTTTAAATTTTATTTACTTTGTTGTTCCTGTTGTTGAGAATATACACAGAAAACGTACACCAGTTCAACAGTATCTACATGTACAATTCAGTGACGTGGGTTACATTCTTCAGGTTGTACAACCGTTCTCACCCTCCTTCTCTGAGTTGTTCCTCTCCATTAACATAAACACACTGCCCCCTAAGGTTCCTATCTAATCTTTCCAGTTGCCGTAGTCAATTTGATCCTATATAAAAAAAGCATAATGCTCAAGGCAGACATTTTTTTACTAAACTATTGTTTGGTTTTAAGTAGACTTCAGGGCATAGTTTTGTTTTAAGTCTTACAGATTATCTCAGGGGAATACTTTCAGGACTTCATCTAGCCTCCATGGCTCCAAAAAGTCTGGAATCCAATATTTTTTATATACATACTTTTTACTTTTATTGTGTTTTACGTGAAAGTTTACAATGCAAATTAGATTTTCATTCAAAAATTTTACACACAAATTTTTTTGTGACATTAGTTGCAATCCCTGCAATGTGTCAGCACTCTCCCCCTTTTCCTTTCCACGCTGGGTTCTCAGTGTCTATTCATCCAGTTGTCCTGTCCCTTCCTGCCTTCTCATCTTTGCTTTTGGGCAGTTGTTGCCCATTTGGTCTTGCATACTTGATTGAACTAAGAGGCACATTCTTCACACGTGTTATTGTTTGTCAATGTTCTATATGTATTTCACTACAGTAAAACAGTTAAAAAAATTACATACTACATGATTTCATTTTTTTATTGTACTTTAGATGAAGGTTTACAGAGCAAACTAGACTGTCATTAAACAATCAATTCACATATTGTTTTGTGACATTGATTGCCAACCCCATGACATGTCAACACTCTCCCCTTCTTGATCTTGGATTCCCCATTACCAGCTTTCCTGTCCCCTCCTTCCCTCTCGTCCGTGCCCCTGGGCTGGTGTGCCCATTTAGTCTCGTTTTGTTTTATGGCCCTGTCTAATCTCTGGCTGAAGGGTGAACCTCAGAAGTATCTTCATTACTGAGCTCTAAGGGTGTCCAGGTGCCATACACTTGGGGTTTCTTCAGTCTCTGTCAGACCGGTAAGTGTGATCTTTCTGTGTATGTGTGTGTGTGAGAAAGAGTTTGATTTTTGTTCTACAATTTTCTCCAGCTCTGTTCAGGACCTTCTATTGTGATCCCTGTCAAAGCAGTTGTTGGTGGTAGCTGAGCACCATGTAGTTGTGCTGGACTCAGTTTGGTAGAGGCTGTGATAGCTGTGGTCCATTAGTCCCTTGGACTAATCTTTCCCTTGTGTCTTTTGTTTTCTTCATTCTCCCTTGCTCCAGATGGGATGAGACCAGTGGAGTATCTCAGATGGCTGCTCACAAGCTTTTAGGACCCCAGATGCTACTCACCAAAGTAGAATGTAGAACATTTTCTTTATAAACAGTGTTATGCCAGTTGTGCTAGACGTTCCCTGAGACCATGGCCCCCAGGGCCCTCAGCCCAGTAATTTGGTGCCTAGGGAGTTTAGATGTATCCGTGGTGGAGCTTCCTTGACCCTGATTTGGACAAGTTGTTTTTTATTCCTCAGTGTCGTACTATCTTACCCTTCACCAAAGTTACCACTTATCTATTGTCTACTTAGTGTTTTTCCCTCCCACCCCTCCCTTCCCTTGTAACCATCAAAGATTGTTTCTTTTTGTGTGTAAATATTTTCATGAGGTTTTATAGTAGTGGTCTTATATAATATTTGTCCTTTTGTGATTGACTTATTCCACTCAGCATAATGCCCACCAGATTCATCCATGTTGTGAGATGCTTCAGTGATTCAGTGTTGTTTCATAGCATTCCATTGTGTGTATGTACCACAGGTTGTTTATCTATTCATCTGTTGATGGGCACCTAGGTTGTTTCCGTCTTTCGGATTTGTCATAGTCAAAATTTTTTTCCTAGTCTGTAGATTCTCTTTTTACTCTTTTGGTAAAGTCTTTTAATGAGCATAAGTGTTTACTTTTTAGAAGATCCCAGTTATCTGGATTATCTTCTGATGTTTGTGTATTGTTAGTTATGGTCTGTATTCTGTTAATGCTATGTATTAGGGTCTCTAGCATTGACCCTATTGTTTCTTCTATGGTCTTTGTAGTTTTTCATTTTGTATTCAGGTCTTTGATCCATTTTGAATTAATTTTTGTGTATGGTGTGAAGTATGGGTCCTGTTTCATTTTTTTCATAGATGGACATCCAGTTTTGCCAGTACCATTTGTTAAAAAGACTGTCCTTTCTCCATTTGGTAGACTTTGGGCCTTTGTTGAAGAATAGGTGAGCATAGGTGGATGAATTTACATCTGGGTTCTCAATTCTGTTCCTTTGGTGCGTGTGTCTGTTGTTGTACCAGTACCAGGATGATTGACTACTGTAGTTATATAGCATGTTCTGAGGTCAAGTGGTGGGAATCCTCCTACTTTATTCTACTTCTTCAGTAATGCTTTAATTATCTGAGGCCTCTTCCCTTTCCATATAAAGTTAATGATTAGTTTTTCCATCTCATTAAAGAATCCTGTTGGCATTTGGATTGAGATTGCATTGTATTGGTAAATTGCTTTGGGTAGAATTGACATTTTCACAATGTTAAGTCTACTTATCCATGAGCATAGAATGGGAATTCCAGAACACTTAATTGTGCTCATGAGGAATCTGTACATGGATAAAGAGGCAGTCATTTGAACAGAACAAGGGGATACCATATGGTTTAAAATCAGGAAAGGTGTGCATCATGGTTGTATTCTTTTACCATACCTATTCAATCTCTATGCTGAGCAAATAATCCAAGAAGCTAGACTATATGAAGAAGAACAGGGCATCAGAATTGGAGAAAGATTCATTAACAACCTGTGTTGTGCAGATGACACAACATTGCTTGCTGAAAGTAAAGAAGACCTGAAGCACTTACTGACAAAGATCAAAGACCACAGCCCTCAGTATAGATTACATCTCAACATAAAGAAAACAAAAATTCTCACAACTGGACCAATAAGCAACATCATGATAAACAGAGAAAAGATTGAAGTTGTCAAGGATTGCATTTTATTTGGATACACAACCAACACCCATAGAAGCAGCAGTCGAGAAATCAAAAGATGCATTGCATTGGGCAAATCGTCTGCAGAAGGCTTCACTAAAGTGTTAAAAAGCAAAGATGTCACCTTGAGGACTAAGGTGCACCTGACCCAAGCCATGGTGTTTTCAATCGCTTCATGTGCATGTAAAAGCTCGACAATGAACAATGAATAAGGAAGCCTGAAGAAGAACTGATGTCTTTGAATTGTGGCGTTGGAGAAGAATATTGAATACCATGGATTGCCAAAAGAACCAGCCAATCTGTTTTGGAAGAAGTACAACCAGAATGCTCATTAGAAACAAGGATGGTAAGACTACGTCTCACATACTTTGGACATGTTATCAGGAGGAATCAATCCCTGGAGAAGGACATCATGCTTGGTAGAGGTCAGGGAAGAAGAGGAAGACCCTCAATGAAACGGATAGACACAGTGGCTGTGACAATGGGCTCAAGCATAGCAACAATTATGGGGATGGTGCAGGACTGGGCAGTGTTTCATTCAGTTGTGCATAGGGTTGCTATGAGTCAGAACCTAACAATGACAATAACATCCTTGAGCATGGTATGTTTTTTCATTTATGTAGGTTGCCTTTGGTTTCTTGCAGTAGTGTTTTGTAGTTTTTTTGTATAGGTCTTTTACATCCCTGGTTAGATTTTTTCCTAAGTATTTCATTTTTTTTTTAGGGTCTATTATATGGTATTGTTTTCCTGATTTCCTTTTCGTTGTTCTCTTTATTGGTGTACAGGAATCCAACTAATTTTTGTATGTTTATCTTGTATCCTGCTGCTCTGCTGAATCTTTCTATTAGTTCCAGTAGTTTTCTTGTGGAGTCTTTTGGGTTTTCTATGGATAGTATCATATCATCTGCGTATAGGGACAGTTTACTTCTTCCTTACCAATTTGGATACTGTTTATTTCTTTTTCTTGCCTTAATACTCTAGCTAGGACTTTCAACACAATATTAAATAGGAGTGGTGATAAAGGGCGTCCATGTCTTGTTCCTGTTCTCAACGGGAATGTTTTCAGCCTCTTTCTATTAAGAATGGTGATGGCTGGTGGTTTTGTACAGATGCCCTTTATTATGTTGAGGGATTTCTCTCCTATACCTATTTTTTTTGAGAATTTTTATTAGGAATGGGTGTTGGACGTTGTCAGATGCGTTTACTTCATTGGTTGCTATGATCATGTGACTCTTTTACCTTATTTATGTGGTGGATGACACTGATTTTCTAATGCTAGACCACCTTTGCCTACCTGGTAGGAATCCCATTTGGTCTTGGTGTATTATTTTTTGATATGATGCTGAATTCTGCTGGCTAGAACTTTGCTGGGAATTTTTACATATATATTCATGAGTGATATTTTTTAATTTTCTTTTTTTTTTTGGTGGTGTCTTTGCCTGGTTTTGGTATCAGGCTTATGCTGGTTTCATAAGATGAATTTGGAAGTATCCCTTCCATTTCTATGTTCTGAAATAGTTTGAATAGTACTGGTGTAATCTCGTCTCTGAAAGTTCGGTAGAATTCTCCAGGGAAACCATCTGCGCAGGGCCTTTTTTTTTTAGGGACTTTTTGTATTACCTTTTTAATCTCTTGTTATGGGTCTGTTCACATTTTGAACTTCAGTTTGTGTTAGTTTGGGTAGGTAGTGTGTTTCCAGAAATTTGTCCATTTCTTTTAGGTTTTCCAAATTTGTTGGAGTGTAGTTTTTCACAGTACTCTGTTATGATCTTTTTATTTCAGTTGAGTCTGTTGTAATGCCCCCCATTTCATTTATTTGGGTTATTTGTGTCGCCTCCTGTTTTTCTTTTGTCAGTTTGGCCAGTGGCTTGTTGATTTTGTTGATCCTTCAAAGAACCAAATTTTGGTTTTGTTGATTCTATTATTTTTCTATTCTCTATTTTTTCTCTGATCTTTATTAATTCCTTTCTTCTGGTGGCTGTGGGCTTCTTTTGCTGTTCTCTTGCTATTTGTTTGAGTGGTGTTGCTAATGTTTTGATTTTGTCCCTTTCTTCTTTTTTGGTGTGTGTATCTATTGCTATAAATTATCCTCTGAGCACTGTCTTTGCTGTGTCCCAAAGGTTTTGGTATCATGTGTTTTCATTCTCGTTTGGTTCAGGAATTTTTTGATTCCATCTTTAATTTTTTCTATTACTTAGTGGTTTTTAAGCAGGGTGTTATTCAGTTTCCATTATTTGACTTTTTTTCATTGCTCTTCCTGTTATTAATTTCTACTTTAATGGTGTTGTAATCAGAGAAGATACTTTGTATTACCTCAATGTTTTGGATTTTGTTGAGGGCCACTTTGCGGCCTAAGATGTGGTCTATTCTGGAGAACGTTCCATGTGTATTGGAAAAGAATGTGTGCTTTGCTGCTGTTGGGTGGAATGTTCTGTATATGTCTATGAGGTAAAGTTGGTGGATTGTGGCCTTTAGATTTACTGTATCTTGGTTGAGTTTCTTTCTAGATGTTCTTTCCTTTGCCCAGAGTGGTGTGTTGAAGTCTCCTACTATTAATGTGGAACTATCAATTTTTCTTTTTGGTGCTGTTAGAGTTTGTTTTATGTATTTTGGAGCCCTGACATTATGTGCATAGATACTTATTTTGGTTATTTCTTCATGGTGAATTGTCCCTGTAATCATTATATAATGCCCTTCTTTGTCTTTTATGGTGGATTTGTTTTAAAGTCTACTTTATCTCGGATTAGTGTTGCCACTTCTATTCTTTTTTGGTAGCTGTTTGCTTGATATTTTTTCCATCCTTTGATTTTTAATAAATTTATGTCTTTGTTTCTAAGTTGTGCCTCTTGTAGACACCATATTGATGGGTCTTGTTTTTTAATCCATTCTGTCACTGTCTCTTTATGGGTGCATTTAAGCCATTTGGAAACCCTGGTGGTATAGTGGTTAAGTGCTATGGCTGCTAATCAAAGGGTTGGCAGTTCAAATCCACCAGGCGCTCCTTGGAAACCCTATGGATCAGTTCTACTCTGTCCTATAGGGTCTCTATGAGTCAGAATCAACTCGAAGGCAATGGGTATAGTGGTGGTGGACAACGGATTACTGGGTGACTGATCTATTAGGCACTAGAGGTGGAGGGAAAGTGAGACAACAAAGGGATAACATGAAGGAGTTTTGAGGGGTGATGGAACTGTTCTGTGTCCTAACATGAACAGAATTCAGTGGTTAACACTGATCAGGATAACAGCGGTTACATACATCTACACATGCCAAAACTTATAGAACTTTACACACACAGAAAAAGTCAATTTTATTGTATGTTAATTAAAAAAAATAAGATTAGATAAAACATGAAAGATTTCACAGGTATATTGAAAAGGCAGAAAATCATAGTTTTACTTAATTTTCTTAAATTTATCTGGGGTAGAAAGCAGTTTAGGCAATGTACTTTCCAATTTAATACTGTACATATTTGTGCATTCCCAACTTCCATCAAAGCAGCCACGAAACTTGAGTCACCAAGTGCAGATCTACAACAGATAGCTGAGGGAGAGGACAGGCTATCAGAAAGTTAATGACTTGGGCTGATGCCATTGTTTAAAGGAACAAGGAGGGCATTCAAACCTTAATGGAAGTATTTAGTCCATGAGACAAGGAGACATGCTTTTGTTTTAATCAGCTTTTTCTGCAATCTATTCTAAGAGTTTGCTGGGTTAGCAAATGACCAACTTCAAGTTCTTAAGCTCATGGAAAAAAAAACCACTCCCTTTCCATGTTCCTCAAATCAGAACTTTCCGTACACAAAAGAACTATGCCATGAGGTTCCAAGTATGACTAAATTTTGGGGGTTTTGTTTTGTTTTTTGCGAGACTCAAACTCCCTGAGGACTTACATGCCTAATTCACAGTAATTCCCAGAATCCAGCGCCTAATAGGTGTTTAGTGTTTGTTGGATTGAATTGAATATTATTGTTGTTAGTTGCAGACAAGTTGGCTCTCATTTATGGCAATCTTATGTATAACAGAATGAAACGTCGCTTGCCTTATCTTCATGATCATTGGTATGTTTGAGTCCATTGTTATCAGTCCATCTCATTGAGGGTGTCCCTTGTTTTTGCTGGCCCTCTATTTTACGAAACATGGTATCCATTTCCAGTAATTGGCCTTTCCTGATAATATGTCCAAAGTAAGTGATTTTTTTTTTGTTTAAGTAATTTAAAGTCTCACCAGCCTTGCTTCTAAGGAACATCCTGGCTGTTATTAGAAGGTAGCTTTAACTTGTTGGATTGTTTTAGGGTTCCTAATTAGGAATCCTTGGCTAGCAGTCTTAGGAAAAATAAGAGGAAGATTTAGGAAAAAAAAAAAAAAGAGTTGCCATCAAATTAATTCTGACTCATGGCAATGCCATATCTGCAGAGTAGAACTGCACCCCACTGGGTTTTCAAGGCTATGACCTTTCAGAAGCAGATCACCAGGGCTTTACTTCTGAGGTGCCTCTGGGTGAGTCCAAAACACTAACCTTTCAGTTAGTAGTCAAGCACTTAAACAATTGCACCTCCCAGGGATTCCAAAAAGAAAGATACCTGGTAGGAAAAAAAGGGTCTTGGTAAAATGCTTTTAAAGGTTGAAACATTGCATTCTGGTTCAGAACAGGGAGGCATCGTTAGGGTCTCACTGATGTAAGTCAGGATAATTGCCCTTGGCTCCAGCCCAGGTACTACCAGCCACACAGCACTGACAGAGGAGGTAGCCATGGGGATAGCATATGCAGGCAGAGACTGGTGCCCCCGTGAGCCATGTGGAGTGGAAGGTGGTATCTTTTGGAAGCATCAAAGGTGACCTGGGAACTTACATAAGCTTGGCTTAGTTAGTTTTCAAGTTACCTCTGGAAAGCGGTGTTTATTGTAAGGATACCCAGGGACTGCAGCTGAAAACAGACGGGTCAGGAACTGAGGCAACACCAGACTCGACCAGCACTGCCTCAGCATATCTTCTGTGCTTGGCTGCTTGCTTCATTTCCCTCTCTCCGCCCACCAGCTTCCTCTCCTGATGCATCTGCTCCTGTTCCCACACCAACAGGCAGATCTCTTGACATTTTCTAGTTCCAGTTGGTTACAATATGCCATATTAATGTCACAACCTAAGCAGTGGACTGGCTGCCCTCAGGTAGTAAATGTCTGTAACTGGGATCACAAGGTACAAACGTGCCCACAGTAAGTCAAGGACTGAGTAGGGCAGTTCCTGTCACCAGAGGGTGTGAGGGGGCAGGAGCTTACATTTCAAGGACCGAGGTTCCCCTGGTTTGGCGCTCTGGCTGGTAGTGCCTTGGTGACACTCTTCTTAAATTCATGTATGTTACACAGCAAGTAGAGGGGTGGGCAAGGGCAGAGGCCCTCTCTTCATGCCAGAGGAAAAAACTCATAAAGAATGTATGTAGCTCACCTTTGTTGCCTGAGCACCCATAGGTCCCCCCGCCCCCGAGACGGAATGTTGTTCTTCCGGTGTTTGAGGTGCCTAATTCCGGTGTCTTTTGGGGAGGCAGTGTTGTATGGTGGCTAAAAACATGAGTTTAGGACTTCTTGGGTTCCAGTTTCAGTGTGGCCGCCTGCTTTGTGATCTTGAATAAATGACTTCACCTCTCTTCAGTTCTTAGTTAGAAAATGGGGATAACATTTATCTTTTATGTTGTTTAAAACAAAATTCTGATCATGTTACTCTTCTACCTAAAATCCCGCCTGGGTTTTCCATTGCTCAGGATAAAATCCCAAGTGCTTTCACTGACTGACAAAGCCCTGAGGGCTGTGCTCTCCTTAGCTCCGCAAGTTCATTTCCTGACCTTCACCCTGCCTTGCTCTGCTGTAGCCACACTGGCCTCCTGTTTACTCGCAGACACTCCAGGCATGCTCCTGCCTCAGCATCTTTGCTTTAGCTGTACCTTCTGCCTAGAAAATCTTTCCCCAGGAAGTTTCAAGATTCACTCCCTGATCTCTGTCAAGTCTGTGCTGCAATGCCACTGTCTCAGTGAAGCCTGCCCTGGTTACTCCATTGAAAATTGTAACTGCCACCCTCTTCCCCACATTCTAGATTCCCCTTCCGCAGTCTGTTTTTCCATAGCACATCTCCCTTTATAATACAGCCCGTAATTAATTATCGATTGTGTTTATTTTCTCTCTCCCACAGAAGAATCTAAGTCCCAGAGAATGGGGCTTTTGTTTGTTCCCTGCATGGCTCTGTCTCCAGTATCTAGAGCAGAGCCTGGCACAGAGTAGGTGCTCAGGAACTACTTTTGAATGAATGAAAGATGAACATCAGCTCCCTTTTGGCTTCATTTCCTTCCCTTACAACCTCATCTTTTCAGTTACCTGAATCACCGCCTCACTTTTCATTCATTCATTTGTTTGTTTAACAATAATTTAAATGTTTGTACTGTACCAGGCACTGGAGATAGGGCAGTGAACAAAGCCAAGCCTCCTTTCTGACATAAATACTATAATGTTAACTGGAGCCCTGGTGGTACAGTGGTTAAGAGCTCAGCTGCTAACGAAAAGGAGGTCAGCAGTTTAAATCTATCAGCCGATTCTTGGAAATCCTATGGGACAGTTCTACTCTGTCCTATAGGGTCACTATGAGTCGAAATCAACCCAACAGCAATGGGTTTGGTGTTTTTTTTTTTTTTTTTTTTTGATATATATGTATATCACGTAAGCTTATATATATTCTATGGTGTTAGGGGTTGTGAGTACGCTAATGAAAATATCAAGCAGGGTAAGGTAGAAAGTGCTGCTTTAGGTAGGGTAGCCAGAGAGGCTTCTCCATAGAAGTGACATGTGAGCAGAAGCCTGAGTGAAGTGAGGCAGTGAGTCATGTGGCTATGGGGAAGGAGTGCTCCTGGCAAGAGAACAGCAACGCAAAGGCCCAGCAGCAGTAGCATGATTGGCACGTTGCAGCACTCACCCAACAAATCCACAACCTGCCATCACCACACCTATCCATGTTCTCCCAAACCCTGTTGGAGGAATTCAAGCCACTGGGCAGATTATGGCCCTGTAGATCTGTTGTTTCAGCTCCTGGATGGGTTCTCAGCTCTGCTTCTTTTATTCTTAGCTCCTTCTCCCGCTCACTTCGGTGACTATTCCAAAGATGCACACCCCACCCAAACAAAAAATAATGATAAAACAATAGGAACAACTAACCTTTAGTCAGAATCCCTGGGTGGTGCAAACAGTTAGTGCTTGGCTGTTAACCAAAATGTTGGAGGTTTGAATCCACCCAGAGGTTTCTTGGAAAAAAGGCGTGGCAATCTACTTCCGAAAAATCAGTCATTTGGAGCACAGTTCTACTCTGACACACATGGGGTCACCATAAGTCAGAATCGACTCAACAGCTGCTTGTTTAACCTTTATTCACACTTCATATACAGGGTCGCTATGAGTCGGAATCGACTCGACGGCTCTGGATTTGGTTTGGTTTTTTTTTTTTTTAAAGCCCAAGCTGTATAATATATAATGTTAAGATTTTTTTGCACATGTTTATCTCATTTAAGGGAGCTCTCGAAGCACTGGGTTTTTGTTGAGTGGTGCAGTGGTTAAGAGCTTGGCTGCTAACCGAAAAGGTTGGCAGTTTGAATCCACTAGTCACTCCGTGGGAGACAGACGTGGCAGTCTGCTTCCCTAAAGATTAAACCAAAACCCAAACCCATAGCTGTCAAGTAGATTCTGACTCATAAAGACCCTATAGGACAGAGTAGAACTACCCCACAGGGTTTCCAAGGGGCAGCTGGTGGATTTAAACTGCTTAACTTTTGGTTAGCAGCCAAGCTTCTTAACCACTGTGCCACCAGGGCTCCTGCCTAAAGATTATGGCCTTGGAAACCCTATGGGGAAGTTCTACTCTGTCCTATAGGATCACTATGAGTTGGAATTGACTAGACGGCAATGAGTTTAGTGTGTTTTTTAATATCATTTAATTTCTTACCATAAATGTATAGATTAGATATCGTTATTTCAATATAGCCCTGGTGGGGTATATGGTTCAAGAGGACTGACTTCCTCAATTCCTTCTTCCGGGAGTGGGCACGTGATCTGTGCCACGCCAGAATAGTACATCAGGGTTCGTGCTGGCATCAGGTCGATATAAGGATGGGCACCTCACCAAATCCACGCCATCAGAGTTCTGCCCTGAATTTTCTCTTGGAGCTCTTAGGAAAGATGTGTTTTTTCTTGTCAAGATTATTCTTGCACTGCTGGTGACCATCTCATCTACCATGAAGAACCTGTCTAAAAGATGGAGGATGATATGAAAGCCTGATGTCATTATTTGATCGAGGTCGAAAGGTGCTTAAAATCAAGTCATTCTTTGACTTTTAAGATACATGAGCTAAGAAATTCCCTTTTTGTTTATGCTTTTTGATTTTGTTACTGTCACTTGCAATCAAGAGTCCTAATACAGACTTAAGACTTTTCAAAGAGCTTTCAGATGCATTATTTCACTTGATTCTATGATTCTTGAGGACACGGTATACACTTGTCTTGCTCGTAACTAAATTTCTAGGACTTAGCACACTGTGGTGGTTCATGTGTTGCTGTGATGCTGGAAGCTATGCCACTGGTATTGTCCCACGGTGGACAGGTTTCCATGGAGCTTTTAGATTGGCACAGATTAGGAAGAAAGGCCTGGCTACATACTTTCAAAACTTAAAACCAAACTCAAAACCAAACCTGTTGCCATTGAGTCAATTTGATTTTGACTTATAGTGACCCTATAGTGACCCTATAGGACAGAGTGGAACTGCCCCATAGGATTTCCAAGGGGCAGCTGGTAGATTTGAACTGTTGACATTTTGGTTCACAGCTGAACTCTTAACCGCTGCACAACCTTATGGATCATAACAGAACTTTGTCAGACTCTCTTACTTTGGACAGGTTATCAGGAGGGATCAATTGCTGGAGGAGGACATCGTGTTTGGTGAAGTAGAGGGCCAACAAGGGCATGGGAGATCCGCAAGGATGGCCGAATAGCCGCTACGGACTTGAACATGCTGGCAATTATGAGGATGACACAGGGCTGGGCAACATTTTGTTCTGTTGTACATAAGGTTGCCATAAGTAGGAGTCAACTCCATGGCAGCTAACAACAAAGTACATAACAGGTGCTCAAAAAATTTGAATGAAGTGGGCAGCATATGTGTTATTAACCCTATTTTATAAAGCAGAGTACTGAGGTCAGAGAGCTAGTTAGATGGTAGAGTTGGATTAGAATGGACTAGGCTAAGAGGATATGAAAACCTAAACTGGGGGAGGAGAAGGGCAGTATAAACTGAATGGACATGAATTACAATACGGGTAGTATCATATCAATTTTAGTTTTTCCTCTGGAGTTCTACAATAGCTCCTGTCTCTCCCATCAACTCTTGGCCCTACAATCCACTCTCTACTCAATAGCTAGAATGATATTGTTAAATTAAGGTACTGTAAAAATGGCTTTGAGGGAGTGTCTGACCTCCTCCAACCCCAGAGGGGGAAGGAAAACCAAGGTCAGTAGCCCAAGGCTGATTCCTATGAGGTGAGGCCAGCCAAGCTTCCTCTCTGTGTCATCTTTACTAACTCTGACACCAGCCGTCCCTAGCACAGCATTCTCTACTTCTCTGCTGGGTTCAGTAATTCATTGCAATGGCCACACAGAACTCACAGAACATTCTCACAATTATGGGGTTTATTAGGGAAGCAACAGTTACAATTCAGGTTCAGAACACTCAGGATACAGCCTCTCTCCAGCTCTGCTCGCGGGCACACTTCTCCCTGGCCCTCAGTCTCTGCCCAAAGGTGCTCAACTTTCTCTCTCCTTGGGCCAGGACACCCCACTGCCAGCTCCTGCTGCTGGGTCTCTACTTCTTTGGTGGTGATGGGCTTCTCCTCTCTGCTCTGGAATTGGCTGTCTTTTAAGGCAAAACTGACCAATCCCCTTGATAGGCAACAATTACCCTACCACACAATCACCTGGGTGGGATTTACAAGACCATGACTATACAGATCACACACAAAAGTAATCATACCACAGGCCACCCCCTGGCTTTTCTAGCCATGGTCCTTTCATGTTTAGAGGATAACTTCCCCCTTCCAATCATTTTACCAGTCCGAAATAGTCACTAACAATTAGTCTGTCAATAGGGCAAAGAGTCCACAGGCTGAGGTTACTCAGATATCAGCCATCCGGGTTTGCTGTAGGTGTCCATCTGATTTGGTCAGGTTCTCCAAAAGTCATCTAGTCTTCATCCTTTCTGACCTCTGACAAAATTTAACTGAAAGATTATTCCCATGCTCTGAGCCTCATGAGGTATCAGCATAACAAAACTTTTAAGAGGCTTTATATTCAGCCACTGTACTCTAATCCAGCAGTGTCTCCCCCTTACTTAGTCCACTCTTTTATACTTACAGCTTCTAAAATTAGTTTTTATAATCACAACCCTGTTAACAATTAAGACTCACAGCTGAATTAAAAGACAGCTGAATCATATAATCCTATCAGCATCTTCCCCCACCCTCTCTTCCCCATCAGGAAGAGAGGAATCTATTCAGTGGGGATAGAAATGATGCTGGAGATTGCAGGATAGAATTTTGCAAAAACTTTTTTTCCCCAACATAAACGGCCACTATACACGTGGACCTTGACAGATAGAACACACAGGAATCAAATTGACTACATCTGTGGAAAGAGACAATGGAAATGCTCAATGTCATCAGTCAGAACAAGACCAGGCACCAACTGCTGATCAGACCATCAATTGCTCATATGCAAGTTCAAGCTGAAACTGAGGAAAATTAGAATAAGTGAAGAAGAGCCAAAGTATGACCTTGAATATATCCCACCTGAATTTAGAGACTATATCAGGAACAGATTTGACTCACAGAACACTAATGACCAAGGACCAGAGGAGTTGTGCAATGACATCAAGAACATTATACATGAAGAAATCAAGAGGTCATTAAAAAGACAGGAAAGAAAAGACCAAAATGGATATCAGAAGAGACTCTGAAACTTGCTTTTGAATGTCAAGTAGCTAAAGCAAAAGAAAGAAGCGACGACGTAAAAGAATTAAACAGAAGATACCAAAGGGTAGCTGGAGAAGACAAAGTATTATAATGACATGTGCAAAGACCTGGAGATGGAAAACCAAAGAGGGGAGAACACTCTCAGCATTTCTCAAACTGAAAGAACTGAAGAAAAAATTCAAGCTTTGAGATGCAATATTGAAGGATTCTATGGAGAAAATATTAAACAACTCAAGAAGAATCAAAAGAAAATGGAAGGAATACACAGTCACTATACCAAAAAGAATTGGTCGACATTCAACCATTTCAGGAGGTACCATATGAGCAGGAACCAATGGTACTGAAGGAAGAAGTCCAAGCTGCACTGAAGGCATTGGTGAAAAACAAGGTCCTAGGAATTGACAGAACACCAATTGAGATGTTTCAACAAAGGGACGCAGTGCTGCAGTTACTTACTTGTCTATGCTAAGAAATTTGGAAGACAGCTACCTGGCCAACCGACTGGAAGAGTTCTATATTTATGCCTATTCCCAAGAAAGATGATCCTACCAAGTGTGGAAATTATAGGACAATATCATTAATATTACATGCAAGCAAAATTTTGCTGAAGATCATTCAAAAATGGCTGCAGGAGTATATCGACAGGGAACTGCCAGAAATTCAGGCTGGTTTCAGAAGAGGATGTGGACTCAGGGATATTATTGCCGATGTCAGATGGATCCAGGATGAAAGCAGAGAATACCAGAAAGATGTTTACCTGTGTTTTATTGACTATGCTAAGGCATTCGACTGTGTGGATCATAACAAATTATGGATAACACTGCAAAGAATGGGAATTCAAGAACACTTAATCGTGCTCATGAGGAACCTATACACAGATCAAGAGGCAGTAGTTAGAACAGAACAAAGGCATACTGTGTGGTTTAAAGTCAGAAAAGGTATGCATCAGGGTTGTATCCTTTCACCATACCTATTCAATATGTATGCTGAGCAAATAATCTGAGAAGCTGGACTCTATGAAGAATAACGGGGCCTCAGGATTGGAGGAAAACTCAATAACCTTCGTTATGCAGATGACACAATCTTGCTTGCTGAAAGTGAAGAGAACTTGATGCACTTACTGATGAAGATCAAAGACCACAGCCTTCAGTATGGATTGCACCTCACCATAAAGAAAACAAAAATCCTCGCAACTGGACCAATGAGCAACATCACAATAAATAGAAGACTGAAATTGTCAAGGATTTCATTTTACTTGGATCCACAATCAACACTCATGGAAGCAGCAGTCAAGAAATCAAAAGACGCATTGCATTGGGCAAATCTGCTGCAAAAGACCTCTTTAAAGTGTTGAAAAGCAAAGATGTCACCTTGAGGACTAAGGTGAACCTGACCCAAGCCATCGTGTTTTCAATCACCTCTTATACATGTGAAAGCTGGAGTATGAATAAGGAAGGCTGAAGAAGAATTGATACCTTTGAATTGTGGTGTTGGTGAAGAATATTGAATATATCATGGACTGCCAAAAGGACGAACAGATCTGTCTTGGAAGAAGTACAACCAAAATGATCCTTAGAAATAAGGATGGCGAGAATATGTCTCTCTTACTTTGGACATGTTGTCAGGAGGGATCAGTCTCTGGAGAAGGACATCGTGGTTGGTAAAGTAGAGAGTCAGCAAAAAAGAGGAAGACCCCTCAACAAGATGGATTGACACAGTGGCTGCAACAATGCGCTTAAGCATAACAATGATTGTGGGGATGGTACAGGACCAGGCAGTGTTTCCTTATGCTGTGCATAGGGTTGCTATGAGTCAGAACCTACTCAATGGCAGCTAACAACATTTAGTGGGGATTCTCCCTGGTCTCCCTCATTTAATGTAAACACACTCACAAAAGCATGCAAGCCAGCCACTTCATGCCATATCCCCCCCCCCCCCATTTTAGAACCAATGTTTAAATTTTTCCTCCCTATCAAACCATTAGGAAGCCCTGGTGGTTTAGTGGTTAAGTGCTACAGCTGCTAACCAAGAGGTCAGCAATTCAAATCCACCAGGCGCTCCTTGGAAACTCTATTGGGGCAGTTCTACTCTGTCCTATAGGGTCGCTATGAGTTGGAATCGACTCTACGGCAGTGGGTTTGTTTTTTTTGGCTTTATGAAACCGTTACTGAGGAGACAAGCACGTTCTTCAGTCTTGAATCTTCTGTAACATTTGGAACGTGGAGAATCTGCATCCATAAGCAAAGTCTGGCCCAGAGCAAGCCATCAAATTGCAGCAATCTATACCAGCTCACAGTGTCAAACATCTTTCTCTTCATTCTGTGGGATTCTGGTCTGCTCATCCCTAGCCATCCAAGTTAGGTCACATGGGTAGCAGCCTTAGGCTCAAGAGTTCACACACACTTCTGGGCACTTCAGTCAGCTCCTTCACACACTCTCATCCCTAGCCCCCTTGGGCTAAGTCAGTGGATTCCACCCATAAACCTAGGAGCCCATACACAACTTCCTTTACTTCTGAGGAGCCAGCCTTTCCTCCCATTCTCTCATCCTTAGCCCCGGTGGGCTGGGCCCACAGGTGCCAAAGGAACATATCCAAACTCAGCCCATCTCTTCATTACTGCACTTCCCCCACTTCCACTCATTAGTGAACCCAGGTAGTCACAAGTGAGCAGACCAAGTTGTCTACTTGCTGGCTGTCTTTAACTTCCAGCCCTGAAAAGGGCTTCCTTCTGATGGGCACTGACTTTTTCTGCCTAGATTCTTCCAACAGTAAAACCACTTGCTTGAAAGTCAAAGAGCAAAATAGCACCCCCCCCCTTTTTTTTCTGTAAATTCTTCCTTCAAATGCAAAATCTGGGTGGGGTTTAGGTTTTTGACCTAAGTCCCTACTCAATTCACAAGGCAACTGTCTTGAAACAAAAAGACTGTGTTTCTCCAGGGCAAATCCTAGTTCCCCTTTCAGTCTATCCAATTAAGTATTGACTGAAGGTGGAGTTACACCTTCACTGTCTAATCTGTAATACCCAGTATTCATTTCTATCATACTTTCAGGCCTGTTTTAGAACACTAAGTAGGAGAAAGACTCAATATCCATAGAACATTCAGATAAACGAATAATCTTAAACACATAACCTTTCTAAAACATTCCAGTTTAGTCTTCTTTACTCCTTAACTGTCTTCTTATTCATACGCGTGTGGCCTTGGGCCTCTGGCTGGGTGGAACCAGAAGACCCTGGCCTCCTATCAATCATCCAGTTTATCTGGCCTGGCTTTTGCTCCAGGCCACTCCAGGTGGGGTTTTTCTCCCCTCAGCTGCAGCTTAACCTTATCTGTCCTGACTTTGGCCCCAGGCCTTTCCAGCTGCAGCTTTTCAGCCATTACAGCTAGCAACCAAAGCAATAATCCAAGAATCAAGTTTCACTTCCCAAGCCCCTTTGTTCTTTAACAGTTCCAAGTTCCTATGAGTCTGTAGCCACTGCTAGGAGCTGGGCTTCTGACACCAACTGTAAATGGCTTGGGGGAGGTGTCTGACCTCCTCCATCCCCACAAGGGGGAAGAAAAACCAAGATCAACAGCCCAAGGCTGATTCCTATGGGGTGAGGGCAGTTAAGCCTCTTCTCTCTGCCATCTTTACTAACTCTGACACCAACCGTCCCTCACACAGCACTCTGTATTTCTCTGCTGGGTTCGATAATTCATTGCAATCGCCACACAGAACTCACAAGCCATACTCACAATTATGAGGTTTATTAGGGAAGCAACAGTTACAATTCAGGCTCAAGAACACTCAGGATACAGTTTTTTCATCAGGACAGCCTCTCCCCGGCTCTGCTCGCAGGCATGCCTCTCCCTGGCCCTCAGTCTCTGCCTAAGTGCTTCCACGCGCACCAGTCTCCTGCTGCCAGGTCTCTTGTCCCTTGGTGGTGGTGGGCTCCTTCCTTCTGCCCTGGAATTGTCTCTCTTTTAAGGCAAAAGTGACCAATCCCCTTGATAGGCCACTATTACCCTATCAAATCACCTGGGTGGGAGTTACAAGACCATGGCTACAAAGAAAGGCCATACACAAAAGTAATTAATCGAACCACAGGTACCAATCAGATCTTGTTACTCTTCCGCTTTAAGAGCTCCAATGATCTCCCTTTTTATTCAAGGATAAAGCCCCCAAATCCTTAACTCTTCTACAAGGTCCTCATAATCTCTCTGTCCCTGCCTGTCCTTTAGCTTCATTCCCTACTAAAAAAAAAAAAAAAAAAATCAGACCCATTACTGTCAATTCTGACTCATACAGACCATACTATACCACAGAGTAGAACTGCCCCATACAGGTTCTGAGGAGCACCTGGGTGGATTCAAACAGCTGACTTTTTGGTTAGCAGCCTTAGCTCTTAATCACTGTATCACCAGGGTTTCTTCATTCCCTACTACTTTCCACTATATCCCCTCTGCTTCAGCCACAATAGCCTACTTTTCATACTAGAAAAATACAGTTCTTCCCCACTGCCTCAACGCCTTTGCCTGGAACACTCTTCCTCCCTCACTCTTCACCTAGTTAATTTCTCCTCTATGTTAAGCTTTCAACTCCAACATCATTTCCTCCAGGAGCCTTACCCATGTCCCCATTCCCTATTTTTAAGCTAGATCAGGCTCTGTGTTTTTATTTCATCACACTTTTTTTTTTTTTTTTTTATCAGTTTGTAATGATCATTGAGTATAAACTCTTCAAAAGTCTGCCAGATTAAGCTGTTGATCAAGCAGAACTTAGAAGGGCCTCAGAAGGGAAAAGTCAGGATACTTTTGGGGTTTTGGGATCTGGGCTCAAGTGGTTAAAGGGGATCTGTTTGGGGCTGAGCAGAGTTCATTACATAATAGCTTAGGCTTGGCAAACAGAGTGAGGTGACAGTCTTGAAGCAAATCTGGATAAGTAAGCAGATATTTGACGAGCAAGCAGCTTTGCTTAGGTAGTGGTCTGTTGTCCTGAGAACCTGGCTTTTTGAGCAGCTTAAAATTCAGATAAATTTATTTTCAGCAAGTTCTTAAAGCGAATGAAGGTATTTTCTGTTATATAGCTGTAGCTCCCCGCAGAAGAATTCCTGGAACAAATAGTGAAGTCATGCTTATGTAGGTGGGTTTAGTTCTTAATCTTGAGTCATGCTATGTTAATACGGACAGTATCAGTTCTCGTGATATATGTGTTTCTGCTTCCACCCACCGCCGCACCAATAGCAATTGTGGCATTTGCAACTATACGTTTGATCAGTCCATCTCTGCCACTAGACTGTGTGCTCCCTGAGGGCAGACACCATGCCTATTTTGCTCACCATTTTATCCCCTGTTAGGTACTATAAAAAAAAAAAAAAAAAACTTTTTTTTTTTGTTTTTT
Organism: Elephas maximus indicus; assembly: GCF_024166365.1. Lineage (NCBI taxonomy): Eukaryota > Metazoa > Chordata > Mammalia > Proboscidea > Elephantidae > Elephas > Elephas maximus. The sequence continues at coordinate 153,657,011 of NC_064822.1, forward strand.
TATAGTACCTAGTACATAAAGGGTATTCAACTAATACTTGCTAAATAAGGTGATCTTGGACAATAGCCTGGACAGGAAGATGGGGATAAAATTTAGAGATAACATTGTTCACAGTCCTGTGTAATTATGGTTCCAGCGATGCCAAGATAGGTGCTGGGAGAACATGTTTAGAAGAGTAAATAAGAAACTCCACTTTGGGAAAACTGAGTTTCATTTCCAGTAGGAAGTAGACATCTGGGATTGAGGAGAGATAAAAACTAGAGCAATAGGTGCAAATTTTAGGAAATTTGTTTATTCAGAATGCTTTTTAAAATATCCGAGGAATGTGGAGCCATGTGAATGCTATCATTGCTACAAATCTGACCTTTTCAGAGAAAAATCCTCCTCAAAATCCATTCTGATTAAGAGTCTTCCTCAGCCTGGCTAGGACAAGACTTATGAAGATGTACTAGATTCTAAAGATGATAGTAAATACATACATAGCACCTCTTGTGTACCAGGTGTTGCGCTAAGTACGTTACCTCCATTAACTCATAAACTTCATAATAACCCCATGAGGTAAACACTACAATCATCTTTACAGATAAGGGACAGAAAGAACTGAGAAAAAACTGCTTGCAACTACAATAAGTAGAACTGGCTACATTAGTGTAACTTTACTATTCTGGAAAATTCAGAGCCCTGGTGGCACGGTGGTTAAGCGCTATGGCTGCTAGCCAAAGGTCGGCAGTTCGAATCCACCAGCAGCTCCTTAGAAGCCCTATAGGGCAATTTACTCTATCCTGTAGGGTTGCTATGAGTTGGAATTAACTTGATGGCAATGAGTGTTTTAAGAAGATAAAGTTGCAAAAAGTTGTTTCATGAATGTTCTGGAAACTCATCTGAATAATAGACTGCTCAACTGGGTGAACCAGATTCCTTATCACTGGGTCATTTATGAATCAAGATTCATAACCCTTCAAAACCCTTGTCTTTCTGAGCTCACCAATCCCAAACTATTATTATCAAAAACTTGGCCCAGTCCCAGTCAGGCACCCACTGAAAATCTCGCGTTAAACCAGACCCCAGAATTTGTGTATATCTGCCCTTGAACTTTCCGCTCTGAGACATGACTAAGAATCTGCCGAGGTAGTGTTTCCCCTTACTGCAGTAAGCAACGAACCTGGCTTTGCTTTAACAACAGGTTATTTTAGTGGTCTTTTCAGGGAGTCAGCAGTTAACAGAGCCAAGAAATTAATGCCTTGTGCCTAGTACTTTGGTAATGGATTCACTAAAGTTTGTGCAGAGAAGGAAGAAAGGCTGGATTTGCTACCCATGCATTTCTCTTGGGTGAAGAAAATGAAGTTTTAGGAAAATTAAGGACAGAATCCTTTGTATCTGTTATAGAGCTCAGCATAGTGCTTAGGTCTACATTGAATTGAATTGAATATGAACCTGCACTAAAAGACAGAAAGAAGATATGTAAGTGAGTATAGCCAAAAACATCATCAAAACTGGCCAGGTGAGAATGAAAGTCAGAGTGAGTAAGGTCTCAGATACTGTCAGAGATTAAAAGTACTAGTTTTGGCATCAGAAATGGGTTTTAATTCTGGCTTTACCATTTACCAGTGATTTTGACTTTGGGCAGTAACTTTCTCTGAGCCTCAGTAGCTCACCTGTAAAATGGGAATAATGTTAGCACCTACATCATAGAGTTAATGTGAGGAGTGAATAAGGCATTATATGCCAAGAGTTTATTACAGTATAATTGATGATATTTATTGCAATTATAATTCATGGCAGGATTTTCAGACTTGGGAAGAGGGAAGATATGATCAGTGGTATACTTGAAGGGGGTTGGAAAATTAAAAAAAAAAAAAGAAGAAACAAAAAGTATCATAAGCAGGAAGTTCATGATTGGATTTTTCTGTAATAGTTTAATATCTTTCTGGGAAGACTGGTTACCAAGGCCAGAAGGATCCTTTTTCCAACTAACCGCTCTCTCCACTTGGATGTTGAAGCACTGTTTTCCTCTCAAGAGGGCTGCCAACACAAGGTTTAGGACTCTAGCAGACACTTGACCTTGAAAGGTCAAGAGTTGAGGGCCCTGAGAGAGATGAAATCTGTCAATTGAAACACCTGAGCCTTTTGTAGGGATGTGTAGGAGGCGGGTACTGCTGTTTACTCGATGCTATCACTGGTGTAAAAGAACATGAGCTCACTGAGCCCAAGGTGGTTCCTTTCCAAACCTGCTTATTCACCAGCCAAGCAAGTCCCGCTCAGAAGTATGAAAAGGAGGTGGTAAGTGAACCCAGGGCTTACTGCATGTCATACCATTTTACATCTGGCTTTTTCTAATAATCTTGGGAAGGGAGGTCACTTTTCTCATTATTATTTCTAGAACTACAGAGCTAATATTTATTTTGTGTTTGGCATGTGCCTTGAGGCACTATGCTTTACATGCATTATCTCATTTAACCCTTCTCACAAACCTTTCCAGGCACAATTATCCCCATCATTGAACTCCTACTTGATTTACTTGTGGCTTCCCATGAAATACAACTTTATGAAAGAGTCCTGGGGCTAAGAAAAATTCAATGACTTATGAGCAGATAGGAGAAATGTGATGTGGTATTTGTTTGAATGGTGGGGGCACAGTATAAACCACCAATTGCTGTCAACTTGACTGATTCATGGGGGTCCCATGTGTGTCAAAGTAGAACTGTGCTCCACAGGGTTTTCAGTTTCAGGCCTTTCTTCCAAGGTGCCTCTGGGTGGACTCGAACCTCCAACCTTTCAGTTAGCAGCTGAGTATGTTAACCGTTTGCACCACTCAGGGACTCAAAAAAGAGTATAGAGGATCAACAATAACAAGTTCAAAGTAAGAAGGAGTGAGAGGATAGAAAATGACAGGTTGAACAAAGAGAAGGGCCAAGACCTCTATTTTAATGATATGGACTTAGATAGTAACTACACATCCAGGGGAGAGTCTCTAAATATAAAGACAGAAGTCTTGAGGGTGGATGAGATTATGGGTCTGGAAAAGGTGGACTATTTCCTGTTTCACTTGGAAAATTGGGCAATTTTCCAGACCCAAAAAGAATTCTTGGAATTAGGTTAAAATTTATAAAATAGAATGTCATATGTATACTCTCACATTCACCTCCAATTTTAATTTTTGTGACTTAGTTTTTAAGTTAATGCTCAAAGATGCTGTCCACACGGGTTTTAAATAATTTTCATTCTATCTCATTTCTTTATAAGAGTTACAAGAGTATGTCTTTATAAGAGATACAAGAGTGATTCATACCTGTGCTAGTTAATACCAACCCTTTCTCAGAACAATCAAAATGTAAGTAAAAGTTCTTCAAAAGCAACCCAAAGACAACTGCTAAGCTATTTCGGTGTTGTGAGGTAAACATAAATCCCTTTACAAATGTTATAACCTGTTGAACTGTGTGTATTTCCAAGTTTCAAACTTAAAAGATGCATGAAGCAATCTTAAAAGAAGGAACACTGCCCTAGGAAAAAATGAGCAAATGCTACAAGCGGCACAAAATTCAGAGGAAGGAGAGATTGTTAATTGGAGGCCTCAGTAGGTGAGATCTGAATTTGGTCTTGGATGAGTAAATGGGGAGGGGTGGGCTAAGGACTGGGAGTTTGGTGTCAGTAGAATGGTAAATATCCTAGTTTGACTGAGGTGGGGATTAAGGCTGTTGGGGCTGGATGATAGACGCAGTGCTTTCTAAAGGGAGCCATTAAAGACTGATTAGAGGAGCAATTTCCTTTGCAATGGCTGGATGATCAATGATATATCTGCCCTATAGATATACTCTCCACATTTCTCCCCCTGCTCTCCTGGCCCGCCATGTCTGTGGAGGATACAATATCAAGGGTCTTTCTTGCCTTCTAGTTTGGCCAATTGGATGACTTGCAGGAGATCAGAGAAAGGAGGTGGATGTTCTGAGGAAACTTATTTTCCAGGCACCCTCCCTGCAAAGTCACCTTGGGCTGCTGCAGTCCACACATGACGCTCACAACTCCTCTCGGCCTTTGGGTTCTGATAACCACAACTCTTTCTCTGGTTGGGCAAGGGTGATAACAGCTTGGCTTGTATACTGCCCTATTCCTTTTCCCTATACCCTGCCACACCTTTGTAAATAGTCCCTTTATTAAACTTCCTCAAATTATCCTAATCTGAGTGTGCTTTCTCTTCCCTGCTGATACCTCCAACAGACGTGCGAGAGAGAAGCATAGGGCACCTGCTCACTTCCATTGCATGAGGGGCACCAAGGGTCTCAATTTATGCCATGGGATCCTACACTCCTGGCCAAAGTTTACTGGAAGAACGTTTGGACACCTGGCCCAAATTAGGCTAATCAGATATTCTTTTGGGGAGCCTGCATTAAGGAATTCCACATATGAACTGGAAAGGAGGTAAACTCAGGAGTTGTGCTGTGCCGTTTTGCCTACTAAGAGGACTGATAAACAGAGGAAGTTGGTCTGCAGAGAAATTCACCTATCACAGTTGTACGCATTCTGAACGGTTTCTTTGGTCCTTAGTTCCAATCCCTCCTGAGGGCCAGGTATATTTCTGTCCTCAGAATCCATAAGATTACTGTATTTTTTTATAATAAACACCACATACTCACTACACAATATTTTGTTGGTTTGAGCATGTTCAAGTCATTTTCTGTTATTTGCACCCAAAGAGTCTTAACTAATAGAAGACCCAAAACGTATAACCCCAGTTACTGCTTATGGAGTGTATCATTATGTGTCAGATTTCACGTGCCTTTTCTCATTTAATCCTTTCAACCACCCTGCAAAGTAGTTTTCTTGTGACCCAAAGTGGTTTTCTTGGCTCAAAAGGTCCTTCCAATAGCTTCCTCTAAGTGTTCCCCAATTATCTGGGTGTCCCCAAATGGGTGTCTCATAGTCGTTCATAAACTAGCTTGTCATCTAGTCACCACACACTGGTTGTCCTGTTCTTTTTCTTCATGGATGACTTCACTCAGAGAAGTCACTGCACGCCCTGAAAATGACAATGTCTACTCCCTGGGCACCATCCACTGACGCTTTAGAGAGTTCTGGATGCTAAAACATCTCTCATTTGGTAACAAGAGAGGGAGACTGCCTCCCCTCCCACTCTGTCAACTGGGTCCTTTAGCAGTTCTTTGTGTGGCCTGACACTTATAAAGTCTCCTAAAGTGATCTGTGAGTAAATGGCAGAGCTGCCCAACTGTGTGCAATGGTACACTAGTGTGCCACAAACGATTACAGGGGTGCTAGAATATTGATCCTCCTGGGCCTTGGGGTAGTCTGGTGGAGACTGGCTGCTTAGAGCCTCAACACTGTCATCTGGCCTTGAACAGACTTATTTTATTAACCCTATTGTGGTGTACAGATACTGTCACATTCTATAAATACCACATCATAAAAAAGAGCTTGAGGATATCATCATCAACAACTCTTCACCCTGGGCCAGCCATAGGAGATATAAATCCAATCTGGAGAAGAACAACAATACATATCATGCCATTACTTTCATGCTTGTCTTTTTCTGCTTTCTGGTCTCTGTTCTCTTTTAGAAAACAAAACTTGTATGCAAATTCATGATCCTACAGATTAGTGTGTGTGTATGTGTGCATGTGTGTGTATTATTAGAAAAGAAGAAAGTTGTTGTTTATACTCCCATTCTGAAAAACCAGACCCATTGCCATCAAGTTGGTTCCAACTCGTAGCGACCCTACAGGGCAGAGTAGAACTGCCCTATAGGATTTCCAAGGCTGTAATCTTTACGGGACCAGACTGCCACATCTTTCTCTTGTGGAGTGGCTGGTGGGTTTGAACTGCCAACCTTTTGGTTAGTAGCCGAGTGCTTAACCATTGCATCATCAGGGTTCCTCATTATTTAAAAAAAAAAAAAAATCCGTTGCTGTCGAGTTGATTCTGACTCATAGTGACCCTATAGGACAGAGTAGAACCATCCCATAGGGTTTCCAAGGAGCCGCTGGTGGTTTTGAACTGCAGACTGGTTAGCAGCTGAGCTCTTAACCACTGCTTCTCATTAGCCAGTCCAAAATTCCCTGTTACCAATATATGCCATCCCCCTCTTACCAATGAGGAGACAGTCTTGAAGAGCTAAGTCACCTGCCTGAGGTTACACACTAAGTGGCAGAGCTGGATTTCCAACCCACACCTGTCTGGCCCCAAAGCCACGTGCCTGATCCTCACAATTGACAAATCCATTCTTCCTAGTGTTCCACTGATAAGGGTAAGAACTTCAAATACCCATTTAGAGAATAAGCTCGGGGCAGCCAGGGCAGTGCACCCCTCAGAACTCCCTTCCAGAGAAAACCTGCCACGATGAGTGCAGTTAGCTGACAGCCTCCAGCTGTGGTACCTTCGGGATCCAGCACAGGGTTTGCAACAAGGACACTCCCCCCACCTAGCTTCAGCCAATAACTTAGCAATGCAGGAACACTAGGGCTTGGAGTTTCTGTTCAACCTGGGACTCCTCTACAGACAATCTATCACCTGGAGCTCCCCATTGTACTGGCCAGAATGGTCTCCAAGCTGCACTGCTGTCTAGGACTCCAACTACCCGATCATCCACCCTTTCTCTTCTCACAGGTATCAGACTTGCATCATGTTCTACAGACCCTCCCTACCTACTCCTGCTCCATCATCTCTTTATTGTTCATACGCATTGTCTCTAATATACCTCTTGTATTTCTAAGTCTACGTTTTTGTTTTTTTGTATAATTAATTTTAGTTTTATGTTTTAGCAGAACATACACCAGTTCAACAATTTCTACATGTACACTTCAATGACATAGATTATATTCTTTGGGTTGTACATTCTCACCTTCCTTTTCCAAGTTGTTCCTCCTCCATTAACATAAACTCCCTGCACTTTATGTTTTCTATCTCATCTTTCAAGTTCCTATTGTCAATTTAATCCCACATGTTGTTGTTAGGTGCTGTTGATTCAGCTCCGACCCTATGTATAACAGAACAAAACACTGCTGCCTCCTGTGCCATCCTCACAATCTTTGCTGTTTGAGCCCATTGTTGCAGCCATCTCGTTGAGGGTCTTCCTCTTTTTCTCTGACCTTCTACCTTACCAAGCATGATGTTCTTCTCCAAGGACTGGTCCCTCCTGATAACATGTCCAAAGTATGTGACACAAAGTCTCACCATTCTTGTTCCAAGGGGCACTCTGGCTGTACTTTTTCCAAGACAGACTTGTTTGTTCTTCTGGCAGTCCATGCTATATTCGGTATTCTTTGCCAGCACCATAATTCAAAGGCATCAATTCTTCTTTGGTCTTCCTTATTCATTGTCCAGCTTTCACATGCATATGAGGTGATTGAAGATATCATGACTTGGGTCAGGTGCACCGTGGCCCTTGAAGTGACATCTTTGTTTTTCAATGCTTTAAAGCGGTCTTTTGCAGTAGATTTGCCCAATGCAATATGTCACTTGATTCTTGACTGCTGCTTCCATGGGCATTGATTTTGTATCCAAGTAAAATGAAACCGTTGACAACTTCAATCTTTTCTCCATTTATCATGATGTTGCTTATTGGTCCAGTAGTAAGGATTTTTTTCCCCCATATAAAAATAGATCTAAAAAGAGCACAATGCTCAACGCACACGTTCTTTACTAGTTAAGCTAAACTATTGTTTGGTTTTAAGAAGACTTCAGGGGATATTTTTGGTTTAGAGTTTAAGGTTTAAAGATTATCTCAGGGCAGTAGTTTCAGATGTTCAGGCAGAAAGTCTGCAGTACATAAGAATTTGAAATTCTGTTCTGCATATTGCCCCTTTTGATCAGGATTGATCTATAGAATCTTTGATTAAAATGTTCAGTAACGGTAGCCAGGCCACTATCCAGTTCTTGTAGTCTCATGGCAGAGAAGACAGTTGTTCATGGAATCAGTTAGCCACGCATTCCATTTTCTCCTCTTATTCTTGACTCTCCTTCTTCCTCTGTTGCTTCAAGCAAATAGAGACGAATTGTAACTTGGATGGCTGCTTGCAAGCTTTTAAGACCCCAGTCATTATTCAATGAACTAAGAAGTAGAGCAGAACCACTAAACATGGTATTAGGCCAATTAACTGGGATGTCCCATGAAACTATGACCCTAAATCTCCAAAACAAGGGGAACTAAATCCCAGGAAGTGTTTGGTTGTACATAAGCAGCCTTAGCAGCTACTCTCTCTTTTTTTTGTTGTTGTGAAAAATAGCTTGAGGATACACCTTCCTTTCTATTCTTGTGAGTATATCTATCACACAACTTTTGCCGATTCTACTTTTTACAGAAAAAAAAAATTTTTTTTTTTTTTTTGGTGTATAATTTGACAGCAATTACATTAATCAGTTGTGCAACCCTACCCTTAATCAATGCAATTTTTCCATTACTGTAAACTGAAACTCAGTACTTCATAAGTCATAACCACACCACTTTCCTCCCTCCCACCCTTGGTAACCACTAATAAAATTTGGTCTCTATAGATTTGCCTGTTCTTATCTTTTTATGTAAGGAGGTCTTAAAATATTTGTCCTTTTGTGATTGACTTATTTAACTCAGCATAATATCTGAGCTACATCCATATTGTAGTGTGTATCAAGACTTCGTTTCTCTTGCTGGCTGAGTAGCATTCCATTGTGTGTATGTACCACAATTTGCTTACTCATTCCTCCACTGATGGGCATTTAAAAGGTTGTGTCTTAGGTAGCTAATGCTGCTGTAACAGAAATATCACAAGTGGATGACTTTATCAAAGAGAAGTTTATTCTCTCACAGCCCAGTAGGCTAGAAGTCCAAATTCAGGGTGCTGGCTCCAAGGGAAGGCTTTCTCTGTTGGCTCTGAAGGAAGGTTCTTGTGATACATCAGTCTTGCCTTAGTCTGGAAGCATCTCAGCACAGGAACCTCAGGTCCAAAGAACACGCTCTGCTACCGGTGCTGCTTTCTTTGTGGTGTGAGGTCCCCAACTCTCTGCTTACTTCTTTCTCCTTTTATCTCTTGAGAGGTAAAAGGTGGTACAGGCCACACCTCAGGGAAACTCCCTTTATATTGGTTCAAGGATATGACCTGGTAAGGGTGTTACGATCCCACATTAATTCTCCTTAACATAAAATTACAATCGCAAAATGGAGGACAACCACAGAATACTGGGAATCGTGGCCTAATCAAGTTGATACACACATTTTTGTAGGACATAATTCAATCCAGGACAGGTTGTTTTCACCTTTTGGCTATTGTGAATACTGCTGCAATAAACATTAGTGTACAAGTATGTGTTTGAGTTTCTGCTTTCAAGTCTTTTGGGTATATACTTAGGAGTGGAATTGCTGGGTCATATGGTAGTTCTATTTTTAGTTTTTTGAGGAGCCACCACACTGTGTTCCACAATGGCTGTACCATTTTACTTTCCCACCAGTGATGGATAAGTGCTCTAATTTCTCCACAGCCTCAATAACATTTGTGATTTTTTTTTGTTTATCTTAGCCATCCTAGTGGGAGTGAAATGGTATCTCATTGTGGTTTTGATTTGCATCTCTCTGATTGCTAATGATGTGAAGCATCTTTTCATGTTTTTGGTGGCCATTTCATTATCCTCTTTGTTGAAATGTCTACTCAAGTTCTTTGTCCATTTTTTGATTAGATTGTCTTTTTGTTGTTAAGTTGTCAAGGTTTTTTTTTTTTTTTAAAATATATTTTAGTTATTAGATTCTTATTGGATATATGGTGTCATGGATTGAATTGTGTCCACCCAAAATATATGTCAACTTGGCTAGGTCATGATTCTCTTGTATGATTGTATGATTGTCTACCATTTTATAATATGATGTGATTTCCCTATGTGTTGTAAACCCTATCTCTATGATGTAATAAAATGGATTAGTGGCAGTTGTATGGATGAAATCTACAAGATTGGATTATGTTTTAAGTCAATTTCTTTTGAGATTTAAAAGAAGGAAGTGAGCAGAGAGACATGCCCTGCATTTTCTTCTAAGAACTTTATGGTTTTAGCTTTCACATTTAGGTTTTTAATCCATTTGAGTTTGTTTTTGTGTAGGGTATGAGGCATGTATCCTGTATTATTTTTCTGCAGGCAGAAATCCAAGTTTTCTAACCCCGTTTATTGAAGAAACCCTTCTTTCCCTTCAAATAGATTTAGCGCCCTTGGTGGAAGACTCGTTGACAACAAACGATATGCAGATGACACAACCTTGCTTGCTGAAAGCGAAGAGGATTTGAAGCTCTTACTGATGAAGATACAAGTATAGCCTTCAGTATGGATTACACTCAGCATAAAACAAAAATCCTCACAACTGGACCAATAAGCAACATCATGATAAACAGATAAAAGATTGAAGTTGTCAAGGGTTTCATTTTCCTTAAATACACAATCAACACCCATGGAAGCAGAAATCAAGAAATCAAATGATGTATTACATTGGGCAAATCTGCAAAGGACCTCTTCAAAGTGTTGAAAAGCAAAGATGTCACTTTGAGGACTAAGATGTGCCTGACCCAAGCAATGATATTTTCGATCACCTCATATGCATGTGAAAGCTAGACAATGAATAAGGAAGACCAAAGAAGAATTGATGCCTTTGAATTATGGTGTTGGCAAAGAATATTGAATATAGCATGGACTGCCAGAAGAACAAAAAAGTCTGTCTTGGAAGAAGTACAGCCTGAGTGCCCCTTGGAACAAGGATGGTGAGACTTTGTGTCACGTACTTTGGACATATACTCAGGAGAGACCAGTCCCTGAAGAAGTACGTAATCATTGGCAAGGTAGAAGGTCAGAGAAAAAGAGGAAGACCCTCAACGAGATGGATTGACACAGTGGCTGCAACAATGGGCTCAAACATAACAAAGATTGTGAGGATGGCACAGGACCCGGCAGTGTTTTGTTCTGTTATACATAGGGTGAGAACTGACTCAACGGCACCTAACAATAACAACAACCCTTGTCAAAAATCAGTTGACCATAAATGTGTGGTGGGTGTCCTAGTTATCTAGTGCTACTGTAACAGAAATGCCACAAGTGAATGGCTTCAACAAATAGAGGTTTATTGTCTCAGAGTTTAGTAGACTAGAAGTCTGAATTCAAAGCATCAGCTCCAGTGGGGAAGCCTTTCTCTCTGTCGGCTCTGGGGGAAGGTTTTTGTCATCAATCTTTCCCTTATCTAGAAGATTCTCAGCTCAGGGACCCTGGGTCCAAAGGAAGCCCTCACTCCCAATTCTTTCTTGGTGGCATGAGATCCCCCTGTCTCTCTGCTTGATTCTTTCTTTCATATCTGAAAAGAGATTGACTCAAGATACAATCTAATCTTGTAGATTGAATGGTGACTCATTAGCATAACAGCTTCTAATCCTGCCTCATTAACATCATAAAGGTAGGATTTACAGCACGTAGTAAAATCACATCAGATAACAAAATGGTAGATGATCACGCAATAGGGGGAATCATGGCATAGCCAAATTGATAAACATTTTGAGGGAACACAGTTCAATCCATAATAGTGGATTTATTTATGGACTGTCATTTCTATTCCATTGGTCTATGTGTCGATTGTTATACCAGTACCAGGCTATTTTGATTACTGTAGCTGTATATTTTAAAATCAAGAAACGTGAGTCCTCCTACTTTGTTCTTCTCTTTCACACTGCTTTAGCTATTTGGGACCTCTTGCCATTCTATATAAAGTTGACGATTGTTTTTTTCTCTTTCGGGTAAAGAAGCTGTTGGAATTTTGATTGAGATTACAGTGAATATATACATCACTTTTGGTAGTATTGACATCTTAACAATATTAAGTCTTCTAATCCATGAACATGGAACATTTTTCCATTTATTTAAGTCTCCTTAAATCTCTTTCAGCAGTGTTTTATAATTTTCATTCTGTAAGTCTTTTACAACCCTTGTTAAATTTATTCCTAGGTATTTTATTCTCTTAGCTTCTATTGTAAATGGAATCATTTCCCTAATTTCCCTTTCAGATTTCTCATTGCTGATGTATAGAAAACCAACTAATTTTTTTCTGTTGGCGTTGTAGACTAAAACATTGCTAAATTGCTCTATTAGCTATAGAAGCTTTCTTGAGGATTATTTGGGATTTTCTATATATTGGATCATGTCATCTACAAATAGAGATAATTTTACTTCTTCTTTCCCCATCTGGATACTTTTTATTTCTTTTTCTTGTCTTATTGCTCTGGCTAGGACTTTTAATACAATATTGAGTAGAAGTGGCACCTTTCACTTTTTCCCAATTTCAAGGCAAAAGCTCAATTTTTTTCCATTAAGTATAATGTTGGCTGTTGGTTTTTTATATATGCCCTGAATCATACTGAGGAATTTCTCTTCTATTTCAATGTTCTTCAAGAAAGGATGTTGGATTTTATCAAATGCATCCGTAAAGATAATCATGTGGTTCCTTTGTTCTATTGATGTGGTGTATTACATTGATTGATTTTCTAATGTTTAACCATCATTGCATTCCTGGAATAAATCCCACTTGGTCATGCTGTGTGACTTTTTTAATATGCTGTTGGACTCTGCTTGCTAGTATTTTGTTGAGTATTTTTGCAAATATATTCATAAGGGATATTGGCCCTGTAGTTTTTTTTTTTTTGGTAGGTTTTTGTCTTGTTTTGGTATTAGGGTTATGTTTGCTTCATAGAATGAATTAGGTAGTCTTCCTTCCTTCTCTGTCTTTTGGAAGAGTTTAAACAAGATTGGTGTCAGCTCTTCTCTAAATGTTTGGTAGAGTTCCCCAGTGAAGACATATGGTCCAGGGCTTTTTTTTATTGGGCAGTTTTTGATCACTGATTCAATCTCTTCACTTGTTATGGGTCTGTTGAGATTTCTATTTCCTCTTGAGTCAGTTTGGTTAGGTTGTGTACTTCTAAGAATTTGTCCACTTCATCTAGTTATCCAGTTTGTTGCCACACAGTTGTTCATAATATTCTGTCATAATTCTCTTTGTTTCTTTCAGGTCAGTTGTAATGTCTCCTATTTCATTTCTTATTTGGGTTATTTGCATCTTTTCTCTTTTTTTCTTTGCAGTCTAGCTAAAAGTTTGTCATTTTTTTTGATCTTTTCAAAGAACCAACTTTTGGTTTTGTTGCATCTATTGTTTTTCTTTTTAAATTTTATTTATTCCTGCTCTGATCTTTATTATTTTCTTTCTTCTGGTAGGTTTACGCTTAGTTTGCTCTTTTCTTTCTAGTTCCTCAAATTGTGTATTCTAACTCTGTCTTGGTGTGTGTTCCCTGACACAAGCTCCTTGAGAGAAGGGCCATCCCACATAATCTTTTTTATTCTCCACAATACCTAGTATAATAATAAAAAAAAACATTGTACATAATAAGTTTATTGATTTTGTTTGAATGAACAAGCACTATTCCATGATGGCAAATTAATAGTTTCAATAGCTACTCCTTCTGGGGAAGCTCTGGGTCCAAAGGTCCAGAATGATTCAGGTCAAGGATGGCTTTAGACCATCAGTTTCACTAACAGATTTTGTTTAAATGAGGATTCCTGGGCCCACTCCCAAAGATTCTGATTCAGAAGGTATAGGGTAGGAACAGGACACTCCATTTCTAGGGAGCACCTCCCAGGGAATTCTGAGCCAGGTGATCCTCAGACCATACTTGAGATAGGTATCTTTTTTTTTTTTTTTTTATTAACTTTTATTGAGCTTCTGGTGAACGTTTACAAATCAAGTCAGTCTGTCACATATAAGTTTACATACATCTTACTCCGTACTCCCACTTGCTCTCCCCCTAATGAGTCAGCCCTTCCAGTCTCTCCTTTCGTGACAATTTTGCCTGCTTCCAACTCTCTCTATCCTCCCATCCCCCCTCCAGACAGGAGATGCCAACACAGTCTCAAGTGTCCACCTGATATAATTAGCTCACTCTTCATCAGCATCTCTCTCCTACCCACTGTCCAGTCCCTTTCATGTCTGATGAGTTGTCTTCGGGGATGGTTCCTGTCCTGTGCCAACAGAAGGTTTGGGGACCATGACCGCCGGGATTCCTCTAGTCTCAGTCAGACTATTAAGTATGATCTTTTTGTGAGAATTTGGGGTCTGCATCCCACTGATCTCCTGCTCCGTCAGGGGTTCTCTGTTGTACTCCCTGTTAGGGCAGTCATCGATTGTGGCCGGGCACCAACTAGTTCTTCTGGTCTCAGGATGATGTAGGTCTCTGGTTCATGTGGCCATTTCTGTCTCTTGGACTCTTAGTTGTCGTGTGACCTTGGTGTTCTTCATTCTCCTTTGATCCAGGTGGGTTGAGACCAATTGATGCATCTTAGATGGCCGCTTGTTAGCATTTAAGACCCCAGACGCCACGTTTCAAAGTGGGTTGCAGAATGTTTTCATAATAGAATTATTTTGCCAATTGACTTAGAAGTCCTCTTAAACCATGGTTCCCAAACCCCCGCCCTTGCTCCGCTGACCTTTGACGCGTTCAGTTTATCCCAGAAACTTCTTTGCTTTTGGTCCAGTCCAATTGAGCTGACCTTCCATGTATTGAGTATTGTCCTTCCCTTCACCTAAAGCAGTTCTTATCTACTAATTAATCAGTAAAATACCCTCTCCCTCCCTCCCTCCCTCCCCCCCTCGTAACCACAAAAGTATGTGTTCTTCTCCATTTTTTCTATTTCTCAAGATCTTATAATAGTGGTCTTATACAATATTTGTCCTTATGCCTCTGACTGATTTCGCTCAGCATAATGCCTTCCAGATTTCTCCATGTTATGAAATGTTTCACAGATTCGTCACTGTTCTTTATCGATGCGTAGTATTCCATTGTGTCAATATACCACAATTTATTTACCCATTCATCCGTAGGTGGACACCTTGGTTGCTTCCAGCTTTTTGCTATTGTAAACAAAGCTGCAATAAACATGGGTGTGCATATATCTGTTTGTGTGAAGGCTCTTGTATCTCTAGGGTATATTCCGAGGAGTGGGATTTCTGGGTTGTATGGTAGTTCTATTTCTAACTGTTTAAGATAATGCCAGATAGATTTCCAAAGTGGTTGTACCATTTTACATTCCCACCAGCAGTGTATAAGAATTCCAATCTTTCCGCAGCCTCTCCAACATTTATTATTTTGTGTTTTTTGGATTAATGCCAGCCTTGTTGGAGTGAGATGGAATCTCATCGTAGTTTTAATTTGCATTTCTCTAATGGCTAATGATCGGGAGCATTTTCTCATGTATCTGTTGGCTGCCTGAATATCTTCTTTAGTGAAATGTGTGTTCATATCCTTTGCCCACTTCTTGATTGGGTTGTTTGTCTTTTTGTGGTTGAGTTTTGACAGAATCATGTAGATTTTAGAGATCAGGCGCTGGTCTGAGATGTCATAGCTGAAAATTCTTTCCCAGTCTGTAGGTGGTCTTTTTACTCTTTTGGTGAAGTCTTTAGATGAGCATAGGTGTTTGATTTTTAGGAGCTCCCAGTTATCGGGTTTCTCTTTGTCATTTTTGGTAATGTTTTGTATTCTGTTTATGCCTTGTATTAGGGCTCCTAAGGTTGTCCCTATTTTTTCTTCCATGGTCTTTATCGTTTTAGTCTTTCTGTTTAGGTCTTTGATCCACTTGGAGTTAGTTTTTGTGCTTGGTGTGAGGTATGGGTCCTGTTTCATTTTTTTGCAAATGGATATCCAGTTATGCCAGCACCATTTGTTAAAAAGACTCTCTTTTCCCCAATTAACTGACACTGGGCCTTTGTCAAATATCAGCTGCTCATATGTGGATGGATTTATATCTGGGTTCTCAATTCTGTTCCACTGGTCTATGTGCCTGTTGTTGTACCAATACCAGGCTGTTTTGACTACTGTGGCTGTATAATAGCTTCTGAAATCAGGTAGAATGAGGCCTCCCACTTTCTTCTTCTTTTTCAGTAATGCTTTGCTTATCCAAGGCTTCTTTCCCTTCCCTATGAAGTTGGTGATTTGTTTGTCTATCACCTTAAAAAATGACATTGGAATTTGGATCGGAAGTGCATTGTATGTATAGATGGCTTTTGGTAGAATAGACATTTTTACTATGTTAAGTCTTCCTATCCATGAGCAAGGTATGTTTTTCCACTTAAGTATGTCCTTTTGAATTTCTTGTAGTAGAGCTTTGTAGTTTTCTTTGTATAGGTCT
The DNA here is from genome assembly GCF_024166365.1 of Elephas maximus indicus. Classification (NCBI taxonomy): domain Eukaryota; kingdom Metazoa; phylum Chordata; class Mammalia; order Proboscidea; family Elephantidae; genus Elephas; species Elephas maximus. The sequence goes on from NC_064822.1 coordinate 153,673,184, forward strand.
TTTATATCCTCGGTAAGATTTATTCCTAAGTATTTTATCTTCTTGGGGGCTACTGTGAATGGTATTGATTTGGTTATTTCCTCTTCGATGTTCTTTTTGTTGATGTAGAGGAATCCAAGTGATTTTTGTATGTTTATCTTATAACCTGAGACTCTGCCAAACTCTTCCATTAGTTTCAGTAGTTTTCTGGAGGATTCCTTAGGGTTTTCTGTGTATAAGATCATGTCATCTGCAAATAGAGATAATTTTACTTCCTCCTTGCCAATCTGGATGCCTTTTATTTCTTTGTCTAGCCTAATTGCCCTGGCTAGGACTTCTAGCACAATGTTGAATAAGAGCGGTGATAAAGGGCATCCTTGTCTGGTTCCTGTTCTCAAGGGAAATGCTTTCAGGCTCTCTCCATTTAGAGTGATGTTGGCTGTTGGCTTTGCATAGATGCCCTTTATTATGTTGAGGAATTTTCCTTCAATTCCTATTTTGCTGAGAGTTTTTATCATAAATGGGTGTTGGACTTTGTCAAATGCCTTTTGTGCATCAATTGATAAGATCATGTGGTTTTTGTCTTTTGTTTTATTTATGTGGTGGATTACATTAATGGTTTTTCTAATATTAAACCAGCCTTGCATACCTGGTATAAATCCCACTTGGTCGTGGTGAATTATTTTTTTGATATGTTGTTGAATTCTATTGGCTAGAATTTTGTTGAGGATTTTTGCATCTGTGTTCAGAGATAGGTATCTTTTGAGAATAACTAAATAGGTATGAAGTTCTCCCATCCTACCCCAACCACCACCATAGTTAGTGGCTTTAGATGTCTTTACAAATCTGGAAGAATCTTGGCATCTTAGGACTGGGCTTCATCTACCTTTTGGATATGTTTCAGTCTGGCTTTTAAAATAAATAGGATCCCAAGGGTAGAGAATAAAGATTGCCTTAAACCTGGAAGAGACATAAATTGGCAGTATCACCAGCTGACATTTGCATATTGTCTGGGATTATGAATGGTAAGCAGATAGCTCATTTCACAATGTGGATGGCTAACATGTGAGTCATTGTGGATGCACTAGTTCAATTCAGTCCAACGCTGTCTGCCTTTTGTTCCAGCAGAATGTTTTCTGTTCATCTATTATTCTTCCTGCAAGGGTAATCTAAACCATCTTTCCCACTCCTCCAAGAAAACACCTTCTTCCAATTCCCATTGCCCTTTGTACTTCCTTCCATGCGAGTAAATAGTATTTAAATTGCTTGCTTTTTATGTATCTTTTCCACCCAATAGCCTGCAAAATTTTGGGACATGAAGACCTTTTCTTTTGATCTCTTTATTCCCATGTCTTCCACAGTATCTAGACCATTGTAGGAGGTCAGTTGATGGGATAGATAAATGGATGGATGGATGGATGGAAAGATACATGGAAGGAAAGAAAGAAGGATGGGAGAATAGAAGTAGGGATGGATTAAAGATGACCAGACATCTTTCTGGGACTGCTTCATTTTACATTACTTCCCACACTCATATCCAGTATCACATTAACTTAAAAAGATATGTCACAGAAATATATATTCATTTGGTTCGTGGTCTCAACTAATTTAAAATCTACTTTAAATGAATTGAAAACATTTATGAGAACTTTAAAAAACGTAGATTGCATAAAGCTGTGTGATATAGGGGGTTTTAGAAGTAGTCTGAGGTTAAAATTCCACTTTGCTACTTATAGTTTTTGTAAATTCAGTTTCTTTATCTGTCAATGGGATCAATAATATTTATATCATAACATTTTTGTACATCCTAGGCAAGTGTCTGGCACATAGTAATGGCTCAATAAATATGAATTACCTTCTTTTCTGGCCAGAGCTTAATAGAATCCTTGTATTTGGAGATCAAAACCATGGAATCATTTTTATTTTTTAATTTCCAAATGCACAGACAGTTTAGATGCTCTGTAAATACATGTTAGATGAATGAGAAAACTGTTTCATTGCTTTTGGCTTAGTCCAAATTCTAATATTAGTTCCTTTCAGTGTTAGCAAGTGAACTTCAAAGCATAGCAACATGATTCAAAAGATTAAGGTTTTCTATCCAGAAATCTTGATTTAAATCTTTAGTGGTTGACTTTTCAGAAGAGTGCAAATGTTGGCATTATCTTCTTTATTACCAATTTGTAAAGAACTGGGATCTCACACAGCTGTGCGCAGCTCAAAGATGTACCAAGCAAAGAATAAATTTCCTGCCCACACAAACTCAAGGCAAAAAACCACAAGCTGTCTTATATTATTCTGACAGCCCAAGAAAGGTTTCTTGTTTTTCTTATAAGGAAACTTGATGAAATTATAAGAAGTTTCTACTATGTGGAATTTTTACCTTTTGAAATTATTAAAGCAGGTGATACATTTGTTATAATAGAGACTAAAGACTCAAGGGAAGAGCCCTGGTGACACAGTGGTTAAAGTACTCTGCTGCTAATCAAAAGGTCACTGGTTCAAACCCACCAGCTGCTCTGTGGAAGAAAGATGTGGCCATCAGCTTCCTTAAAGATTTACAGTCTTGGAAATCTTATAGGCAGTCCTACTCTGTCCTGTAAGATCACTGTGAGTTGGAATCAACTCGACTACAACGAGTTTGGTTTTTGGTTTAAAGACTCAGGAGTTACAGAATTTGATAGATCTCACTCTAGCAATTTAGCAGCAAATGAAAATTCCTGTTCAAGCCTCAAGATCAGGGGTATGATCTGTACTGGGTCATCTCATACCCTTCTCCAAAATGCATTCTGATAGTTACAAGTTATGGTAGTCAAAATTGTAGCTGAGGCCCAAGTCACAGGAGCCAGGCCTCCTCAAAATACTACTGGAGCCCACTTCTCATAGAACACACAGCAATAGGAAAAGGTGATTCAACAGTGGCAGTTCTGCTTTCAGCTACATTTACTGGGAGTCATCAGTACAGAACAGTCAGAGAGGGCTGCAGAAATCTCACAGTCTCAGTAAACCTGAGTACTAGGCCAGGACGAAGGAAATTCATCTACTGGGCATTACTTATGTGAGAGGCACTAAACTTTTTTATTAATGTATGCATTCATTTACACCCTTTCTTTTTTTTTTTAATTGTGATTTAAGTGAAATTTTACAATTCCAGTCAGTTTCTCATACAAAAACCCATACACACATTGTTATATGACCCTAGTTGCTCACCCCACAATGTGACAGCACGCTCCTTCTCTCCACCGTATATTTCCTGTGTCCATTCAACCCACTTCTGTCCCCTCTGCTTTCTCATCTCGCCTCCAGACAGGAGCTGCCCACATAGTCTCATGTGTCTACTTGAGCTAAGAAGCACACTCCTCACCGGTATCATTTTGTCTCTTATAGTTCAGTCTAATCTTTGTCTGAAGAGTTGGCATCAGGAATGGTTTTAGTTTGGGGCTAACAGAGAGTCTGAGGGCCATGACCTCTGGGGTCCCTCCAATCTCAGTCAGACCATTAAGTCTGCTCTTTTTACTAGAATTTGAGGCCTGCATCTCACTTTTCTTCTGCACCATCAGGGATTCTCTGTTTTGTTCCCTGTACCCTGACTCTTTCTAAAAGGCAGGGAAATCCGCTTATAAGAAAACAACTAAGTGGGGATACTATACAATAGGAACTAAAGATGAAGACAGAGGAAGGTAGTACACGTAGTGCACTCCAGTATTCCGAAGATGAGAAGACCACAGATTTGGGGAAGATCAGGAGCTTATTTTTGGAAATGTTGATTTCCAGAGAGCTATTAGATATCCAAGGAACCCTGAGTGGCACAAACAGTTAAGTGTTGGTCTGCTAACTGAAAAGTTGGCAGTTTGAACCCCCCCAGAGGTGCCTCAAAAGAAAGGCCTAATGACCCGCTTCCAAAAGATCAGTCATGAAAACCCAATGGAGCACAGTTCTACTCTGCAACACATAGGGTTGCCATGAGTTGGAATCAACTCAATGGCAACTGGTTTGGTTTTTTGGTTTTGGATTAGACATCCAAGTAGAGATGGCAAGTAAGCTTTGAATATACAAGTCTGGAATTCATAATAAAAGTATGGGCTGGAAATAAATATTTGGATGTCATTGGCATATAGATTTGTGTATAATGTCATAATGAGATGACCAAGGAAGTAAAGATAGAGAAGAGGATCAAGGACTAACCCCTGAAGCACTCCAACATTAAGAGTAAGGAATCAACAGAAGAGGCTGAGGGGGAATTACCAATAAAATAGAATAAAATAAAGACAGTGTGGTGTCTAGGAAGCAAGTGAAGAAAGTATGCCAAAAAGAAAAGAGTCACCAACAGTAGGATAAAGCTGCTAAGTCTAATAAGATGAGGACTGAGGATCTGACGATTGCATTCAATAATATAGAGGTCATTGGTGATCTTGACAAGAGCTGTTTAGGTGCAGACCTAGGGGCAGAAGCCTGACTGTAGTGGATTTAAGAAACAAAGTGAGGAAAGGAATTAGAGACATATAGATATCTCTTTGAGGAAATCTGTTGCAAAGGGGAGTAAAAAAAAAGGTATGGTAACTGGTGGGGGGAAGTGGGCTCAAATGCCCATGAGGTTTAAAAAAGCTGTTAATTTAGGAGAGAGGCAACAAATTGTTGAAGCAATGTCTGTGTTGGTTATCTAGTGCTGCTATAACAGAAATATCACAAGTAGATGGCTTTACCAAAGAGAAACTTATTCTCTCACAGTCTAGGAGGGTAGAAGTCCAAATTCAGGGTGCCAGCCACAGGCGAAAGCTTTCTTTTTCAGCTCTGGGGGGAAGGTCCTTGTCATCAATCTTCCCCCAATGGGGTGATTCTCAGCACAGGGACCCTGGGTCCGAAGGACATGCAGTTCTCCTAGCTCTTCTTTCTTAGTGGTATGAGGTCCCCCTGTCTCTCTGCTTGCTGCTGTCCCTTATATCTCAAAAGAGATTGGTTTAAGACACAACCTAATCTTGTATATTGAGTCGTTAATATAACTCATTAATATAACTGCCACTAATCCCACCTCATTAACATTATAAAAGTAGGATTTACAACACATAGAAAAATCAAATCAGATGACAAAATTGTGGACAATCATACAATACTGGGAATCGTGGTCTAGCCAAGTTGACTAATGTTTTTGGGAGACACAATTCAATCCATGACCATGCCCTTGCATAGGTGAGGGAGCCTGGGATCTGGTGCACATGGGAAGTTAAATAGCACATATCATCCCTCTAACTCAAGGCAGGAAGACAGGGTGTGTGGGTGCAGATGCTTACAAGTCAAGGTGGTAGTGGGGTCAGCTGAAGATCTCTTCTAATTAATTCAGTTTTTTCAGTAAGGGAGGAAGGAAGAGCATCAGCTGAGAGCAGAACTATGGGAGGAAATGTTGGAGATTTGAGGAAAGAGAAAAAGGTGTATAGTAAGCACCTTACAAAGTGGGACAATGGATGAATGGGAGGCATACAGTATGAATTCCTGGCAGCATCACAGCATCCTGGGCCAACTGAGGTTTGTTGTCATAAATTCAAAGTGAGATCAGTCAGAGTGGTTGTGTTTTTCTCCAACAAGCTTCAAGGGTAGATGCCCCGTAGGCAGAGAGGTGAATTTAATGAGGGTATGATGAAATGGGAGATGGACAATGGAGATTGTTGTTGTGAGGTGCTATAGAGTCCGCACAACAGAATGAAACACTGCCTAGTCCAGTGCCATCCTCACAAATGTTATTTGAGCCCATCATTGCAGCTACTGTGTGAGTCTATCTTGTTAAGTGTCTCCTCTTTTTCACTGATCCTCTACTTTACCTAGTATGAAGTCCTTCTCCAGGGATTGGTCCCTCCTGATAACACGTCCAAAGTATGTGAGACAAAGTCTCACCATCCTCACTTCTAATAAGCATTCTGGCACTACTTCTTTCAAGGCAGGCTTGTTCATTCTTCTGGTAGTCCATGGTATATTCAACGCCATAATTCAAAGGCAGTAATTCTTTTTTGGTCTTCCTTATTCATTGTCTAGCTGTTGCATGCATTATGAGGTAATTGAAAACACCATGCCTTGGGTCAGGCGAGCCTCAGTTCTCAAGGTGACATCTTTGCTTTTTAACAAGTTAAAGAGGTGTTTTGCAGCAGGTTTGCCCAGTGCACTGTTTGATTTCTTAACTGCTGCTTCCGTGGGCGTTGTTTGTGGATCCAAGTAAAATGAAATCCTTGACAACTTCAATATTTTCTCCGTTTATCATGATGCAAACAAAGATGTAAACAAGGGGGTGATTATAATGACTGACCAGGACATTTAAGCTGAGTGAGTAGAGTAGTGAGAGCATATCAAGGGAATGAAGGACAGTGAAAAGTTTTGGGGTTCACTGGATAGAATGTTTTGGTGAGCAAAAGACAGAAAAGTGCCACATGCGATGACTAAACTTTATACCCGGAGACCCTGCCCACTAGTAAAACTCAGCCTTATGAATATACCAGACAATCAATTCCTGCTCCTTTGAGCCAGAAAACTTCCTAGGGAGCTTGGAATGGGAAAGAAGACTGAAATACCCCCTTCACCAGTAATATTCACAAAAATAAGACAAGAGTATAAATGACATTCTTTGCATCATCATTGCAGTAAATGCAACAGTGAGTTTCACAGAGCTTTTTCTTTTTTTCTTCTTCTTATGGCAGTCTTTAACGGAGGCTTCTGGTATCACTCTAAGACTCGGTTCTGACATTAAATTTAGTACCATCTTGTGATTGTCCCAAGGATAGTGGGATCAACAACCTGCTGTCTAAAAATTAGTTCAGATGTCAAGACAGATGATGCCATACACGCACACACTTAGATAGTAGTAAGGGATTCATTATTCATGTACTGAGGCTTTCTGCGGAGAGCAGGGAAGCCTGCTGGAGAGAAGGAAGGTGCACGTGGCTTTGGATTTGTCAGTGGTTAGGGGTAGGGTGAAGTGAGGTGAACTCCACTGGAACCAAGGGTGAACACAAGCCTTCTTATGTCTTGCCTGGATATGGGGCAAAAAGGAGAAAGGGGAGGGGTTGGACCTGACAGCTGTCGGTAGTCAAACATAAAAAATGGAGTCAATGTTTTTATTGCAAATATATACCACAAATCTATCAGGTAATAGGTATAGCATGGTGTTTAAAATCTTAAATTTTGGTGTCAGGCTGGAGTTTAAATCCTAGCTTTTTAGCTGTGTAACCTTAGCTTTTTGACCTTAGGCAAATTACTTAGCTTCTCTGCTGCATCTCAGTTTTCTCATCTGGAAAAGGACAGGAAAAGTAGTTAACTCCTGAGTTTTTGTGGGCTTTATAATGTTGCTAAACTGCTTAGCTTAGCTTTACATTTCAGCTAGCTGCACACATTAATTTATGAAAATTCTGTGATTGATGTTTCCATTTAAGGGTGTGTGTAATCTTCATGACTAAGCCATGTTGTGTTGGTAATGGCTTCTAATTTGTCAGCGAACCTCTTGGTTAGCTGCCATACCTCTTAACCACCGTGCCATCAGGGCTCCACAAATAATTTACTTCTCTTAATTTTGAAAGCGAGTTCAAGTACACATTCACTGCACAAAAATCAGCTTTTTACTTTGTGCTGTTCTGTTTAAGCTCCTCTAATAGTTAATGAATTCCTCGGTGGTGCGAACAGTTAACACGCTGGGCTGTTAACCAAAAGTTTGGTGGTTCGAGTCCACTCAGAGGCACTGCGGAAGAAAAGCCTATGGATCTACTTCCAAAAAATTAGCCTATGGAGCACAGTTCTACTCTGACACACATGGGGTCCCCATGAGCCAGAATCAACTCCATGGTAACCGGTACTGGCTAATAGTTAATAGTTAAAAAACAAAACACTAGAAAAAAACAGGGATAGACTCTTGGGTGAATCTGTTTCTGAAGTAAAGTATTCTTTTATGTTAGGTATTTTTGAGGTTTGATTTTTCATATATGGATTTTCTTAACTTATAAAACATGTTTAGTTCATTTTGAGAAAGTAAAGACATGACTCTCTAATATTCCTCAATTAAGTGTTTATTGCTATCTCTGTTATGCTCAACATTTATTCATTCATTGATCAAATAATTATTGAGCATCGGCTATGTTTGAAACACTGGGACAGAACCTGGGGATTATGCACTGTGAATAAACAGATACAGACTCTGCTCTCATGGGGCATGGCAGTCTAGTGAAGGGGATGGACAATCAAATAATCACACTTAAACAGCCAGCGTTCTTGGTTGCAAAAGACAGAAACCAATCTAGTTACTATAAAGGGAAAAGTCAGTTTTGGAATGATGTTACATGGTCCACCCTGCAATGGTTAATTTCGTATGTCAACTTGGCTAGGCTATAGTGCCCAGTTGTTTGATCAAACACTAGAATTAATGTTGTTGTGAAGGTATTTTGTAGATGTGGTTCACATCTACTTCATTTGACTCTGAGGAAAGGAAATTACCCTTGATAATGATTACTCTCACTAAAGTGGGCCTCATCCAATCAGTCAAAGGCCTTAAGAGCAAAATCTGAGATTTCCTGGAGAAGAATTCTGCCTCAAGACTGTAACATAGAATTCCTGCTGGAGTTTCCAGCCTGCTGCCTGTCCTATGGATGTTGGACTTGAAAGCCTTCACAGTCATGTGAGCCAATTCCTTAAAATAAATCTATCTATTGGTTCATTTCCTTTGGAGAACTCTAATACCTGGAAAACACTGACAATACTAATATTGACACGGATACCATGCTTAGAAAATGGATCCTTACTCAGGGAGCCTGGGCTTCTGAATGAGGTCAAAGACCAGTCAGGGCATTTCTGCTGCCCCTGCTGAAACTTGCTTCTGAAATCACTGCCACCGCAGGACATTAATTCTGCCGATGCAGCCATCACCATTGCCATAATGATCCCTAAGCAGCCCTTGCTTTTTTTTTTTTTAATGGTATCTGCCCTATGTTCGGAAACACTGGTCGTGTAGTGGTTAAGGGCTATGGCTGCTAACCAAAAGGTTGGCAGTTCAAATCCACCAGGTGCTCCTTGGAAACCCTATGGGGCAGTTCTACTCTGTCCTATAGGGTTGCTATGAGTCAGAATCGACTCGGTGGCAATGGTTGGTTGGGTTGTTTGGCTCTATGTTCAGTACTCAGCAGGACTATCCAGTTGGCAGAGCTTATGTCTTATGTCTACAGGCTTGCTACCAGGTTGAGGAGGACAGGTATCTATGCCCTTGGTAGGTAGGAAATGTTGGGCAATGAACCAACAAAACAAGCACAATTAACATCCACAGCACACTCAAAGAAAAAAATTATAATGGTCGTTAAATGCTTTGAAGGGGCACCGTGATAAGGCATTACCATGGGACCATGGGGAGAGATACTCAGCACTCTCGCGACAAGAGCGGGTAATATCCTTGCTGCTTCACAGCCTTTTTTTAAGGCTTGAACTGCTGGTGGCACTGCTCTGGGTCAGCATTTTGTACGGGGCAGTGTTTCCCACACCTGGGTCATTGCTATGCCTGCTTCCCCATGTGGCTATACCTGCTCAACATCTGGACTCACATTTACATACACTCCCTTTTTAAAGTAAATACATGTAACTGCCATAAATAGAAGATAATAGTAAGAACAGTCTAAGAAACAGTTGTACAACATTGTGAGTAAAACTCATGTGAAACTGAATTGTACACTTGAAAATAGATAAAAATGCAAATTTTGTTATATGTATTTTTACCACAATAAATTTTTTTATATGCAAAAAACAAAAGAATAAGCACAACCAACAAAACAAAACATTGAAGACCTAGCTAGATACTTTTCTGAAGGTTCTGAGGCTGTGGACCAGTTTCAGTAAGTGTTGGGTGTTAAAAATATAATGGTACCAATTACAGACTTCATCCTTGGCCTTCTTAGAAAAATATTTTAAAAAGGGACTTTTTAAAAAAATAGTGCCTTAAATGAAAGTTTACAAATCAAGTCGGTCTCTCATACAAAAACTTATGCACACCTTGCTGTGTACTCCTAGCTGCTCTCCCCCTAATGAGACAGCACACTCCTCCTCTCCACCCTGTGTTCTGCGTGTCCATTCAACCAGCTCCTGTCCCCCTCTGCCTTCTCATCTTGCCTCCTGACAGGAGCTGCCCACGTAGTCTCATGTGTCTACTTAAGCCAAGAAGCTCATTCCTCACCAGTATCATTTTCTGTCTTATAGTCTAATCCAGACCCTGTCTGAAGAGTTGGCTTCGGGAATGGTTTCAGTCTTGGGCTAACAGAATGTCTGTGGACCATGACCTCCGGGGTCCCTCTAGTGTTAGTCAGATCATTAAGTCTGGTCTTTTTACGAGAATTTGAGGTCTGCATCCCACTGCTCTTCTGCTCCGTCAGGTATTCTCTGTTGTGTTCCCTGTCAGGGCAGTCATTGGTTGGTTATAGCCAGGCACCATCTAGCTCTTCTGGTCTCAGGCTGATGTAGTCTCTGGTTTATGTGGCTCTTTCTGTCTCTTGGGTTCATATTTACCTTGTGTCTTTGGTGTTCTTCATAATCCTTTGCTCCAGGTGGGTTGAGACCAATTGATGACTCTTAGATAGCTGTTTGCTAGTGTGGAAGACCACAGGCACCACTCACCAAAGGGGATGCAGAATATTTTCTTAATACATTTTGTTGTGCCAATTGACTTCGATGTCCCCTGAAACCATGGAAGGGACAATTTTTTAAACTTTGTATTTCAGTTTTTTTTTTTTTTATGTTCTCTGGGCACCCTTGTGGAGCCCTGGTGACACAGTGGTTAAATCTCTTGGCTGCTAACCAACAGGTCGGCAGTTCGAACTCACCAGCCACTCTGGAGCAGAAAGATGTGACAGTCTGCTTCAGTAAAAATTCGGGTTTCTATGGGGCAGGTCTACTCTGTCCTACAGGATCACTATGAGTTGGAATCGACTTGACGGCAGTGGGTTGGGCACCATTTAAAATTAACTTTCATACCACTAGTAGTATAAGTTTCATGCTTCAGATGATAAATACTTCAAAGAGCATGGGCTTAAAAACTGACAAGATTTGAGTTTGAATTTCAGCTGCCTCACTTATTAGTTCTATGATTGCAGGCACATTATGTAAACTCTGTGAGCCTCAGTTGCCTATCAGTAAATAGCTGCAATAATACCAATTTCCCTGATCTATCACATAGAGTGCCTGCCAAATTACATGGTGCACACGAATCACTTACTGATCTTGTTAAAATGCAGACTCTGATTCAGTAGGTCTGGGATGAGGCCTGAAATCCTGCATTTCTAAAAAGATTCCAGGTGATGCTGCTGCTGCCCTTTTGTCGACCACACTTTAAATAACAAGGTTATGGATCTGTGCTGTCAGTACAGGAGCCAGCAGCCACATTTGACTGTTGTTGAGCCTTTGAAATGTGGCCAGTGCTCCTAAGAAAGGAAATTTCTCCTTTTACTTGATGTTCAGTTATTGGGAAACTTTTTAGTATATTTGGAACAATATGAGTATGTGAATCTACCTTTTCGGCTGTTAATTTTATGAAATCTAAGTACTGAGCATGTATTTCCAATGAAAATTTAACATCTAAATTCAAATATGCTGTATGTGTAAAATACATATTGGATTTTGAAGGCTTAGTTTAAAAATATAAAATATTATATTAATAACTTTTCTATTGATTGCATGTTGAAATTATAAATTTTGGATATATTAGGTTAAATAAAATATCTTGTTAATATTAATTTCACCTGATTTTTGATTTTTTTTTTTTTTTTTTTACTTTTTGAAAGTGCTAAACCAAAAAAACCAAACCCGTTGCCACTGAATGTATGCCAACTCATACTGACCCGATAGGACAGAGTAGAACTGCCCCATAGTGTTTTCAAGGAGCAGCTGGTGGATTCAAACTGCTGACCTTTTGGTTAACAGCTATAGCACTTAACTGCTGTGCCACCAGGGCTCTTTAAAAGTGCTATTGTTGTTAGGTGCCGTCAAGTTGGTTCCGACTCATAGCGACCCTATGCACAACAGAACGTGTCTGTCAGTTCGTCATACTGTGGGGGCTTGTGTGTTGCTGTGATGCTGGAAGCTATGCCACCGGTATTCAGATACCAGCAGGGTCACCCACGGAGGACAGGTTTCAGCTGAGCTTCCAGACTAAGACAGACTAGGAAGAAGGACCCAGAAGTCTACTTCTGAAAAGCATTAGCCAGTGAAAACCTTATGAATAGCAGCGGAACATTATCTGATATAGTGCTGGAAGATGAGCCCCCCAGGTTGGAAGGCACTCAAGAGATGACTGGGGAAGAGCTGCCTCCTCAAAGTAGAGTCAACCTTAATGACCTGAAAAGTGCTACTACTTGTTAAAGCCAGTTGCTGTCAAGTGGACTCTGACTCATGGTGACCCCATGCACGTCAGGGTAGAACTGTGCTCCATAGGGTTTCCAACGGTTGATTATTTGTAAGTAGATCACCAGGCCTTTCTTCTGGGGTGCCTCTAAATAGACTCAAATCTCTAACGTTTTGATTAGCAGCTGAGTACATTAAACATTTGTGCCATCCAACAACTCCAATGTGCTACCGGGAAATTAAAAATTGCCTACTTTGCTTGTATTATATTCCTGTTGGACATACAGGCACAGATCAATAAGCACAGGAACCGGTTCTGCCAGCTCCCTTCTGAAGCCTGTCTATATTTGGTGGGTGGCCTCTGGCTTGAAAGGCAAAGTGAGGTGGTGGAAAGGGACAAGGTTTCTTCCTTCCCTGCACTAAACTGTGGCAAAAAGCCAAAATTAGCAGCAAGTTCTTCAGCTCAAAGGCTGTTTATTCTGTGGTGGGTTATTTCCAGTACATTCCAAGGCAGGCTCTGCTTTTTGGAGAGGTAAAAAAAGAAACATGTCCAAGTTCTTTGCTCAAAGCTGGCTCTCTGAAGAAGTCACTCACATTTCCAGAACTAAGGGTCATGACAAAGGGCCCACTCAACCTTACCTCTTTGAGGGGAATTAATTGAATTCAGTGCATGTTGCTGTGATGTTGGAACCTATGTCACTGGTATTTCAAATGTCCACAGGGTCACCCGTGGTGGACAGGTTTCAGCGGAGCTTCCAGACTAAGACAGACTGGGAAGAAGGACCTGGTGGCTTACTTTCTGAAAAAATTGGCTAGTGAAAACCTTATGAATAGCAGTGTAACATTGTCAGATATAGTGCTAGAAGATGAGGCCCAAAGGTCTGAAGGCATGCAAAATGTGACTGGGAAAGATCTGTCTTGTCAAAACAGAGTCAATCTTAATGATGTGGATGGAGTAAAGCTTTCATAATCTTCATTTGCTGATGCGGCACCACTCAAAATGAGAAGAAATAGCTGCAAACATCCATTAGTAATTCCATAGTAACGTGGTAACATGGAATGTATAAGTATGATTTTTACCAACTTCTGCAGTCTAAAATTGATCAAAAATGCAATCAAGACGTACTGCTAATTACTGGAGATTGGAATGCAAAAGTTGGAAACAAAAAGGATCAGTAGTTGGAAAATATGGCCTTGATGATAGAAATGATACGAAAGATCACAAGATAGAATTTTGCAAGACCAACAACCCATTCATTGGAAATACCTTTTTTCAATAAAAATGGTGACTATACACATGGACCTCACCAGATGGAATGCACAGAAATCAAATCGACTCCATTTGTGGAAAAAGACAATGTAGAAGCTCAATATCATCAGTCACAACAAGGCTGTGGAACAGACCACCAATTGCTCATATGCAAGTTCAAGTTGAAGCTGAAGAAAATTAGAGCAAGTCCACAAGAGCCAAAATACAAAGTTGAGTATATCCCACCTCAATTTAGAGACCACCTCAACAATAGGTTTGATGCATCTAACACTAATGACCAAACACCAGATAAGTTGTGGGTTGGCATCAAGGACATCATACATGCAGAAAGCAAGAGGTCAAGAAAAAGACAGGAAAGAAGGAAAAGACCGGAAAGAAGGAAAAGACCAAAATGGATGTCAGAAGAGACTCTGAAACTTGCTCTTGAACATAGAGTAGCTAAAGTGAACAGAAGAAATGATGAAGTAAAAGAGCTGAACAGAAGAGTTCAAAGGGTGGCTTGAGAAGACAAAGTAAAGGATTATAATGAAATATGCAAAGACCTGGAGTTAGAAAGTCAAAAGGAAAGAACACGCTTAGCATTTATCAAGCTGAAAGAACTGAAGAAAAAAATTCAAGCCTCGAGTTGTAATATTGAAGGATTCTATGGGCAAAATCTTGAATGACACAGGAAGCATCAAAAGAAGATAGAAGGAATACAATGAATCACTGTGCCAAAAAGAACTGGTCAATGTTCAACCATTTCAAGAGGTAGTATATGATCAAAAGAGGAAGTCCAACTTGCACTGAAGGCATTGGTAAAAAAACAAGGCTTCAGGAATTGATGGAATACCAACTGAGATGTTTCAACAAATGGATGCAGCTGGAAGTGCTCGCTCATCTACGCCAAAAAATTTGGAGGCCAAACTGGCCAAACAGCCTGGCCACACAACTGGAAGATGTCCATATTTTTGACCTTTCCAAAGAAAGGTGATTCAACAGAAAGTGGAAATTATTGAACAATATCACTAATATAAACATGGAAGTAAAATTTTGCTGAAGATAATTAAAAAATTATTGCAGCATCGTATTGACAGGGAGCTGCCAGAAATTCAAGCTAGATTCAGAAAAGGACATGAAAAGAGGAATATCATTGCTGATGTCAGATGGATCTTGGCTGAAAGCAGAGAATACCGGGAAGATGTTTACCCATGTATTATTGACTATGAAAGGCATTTGACTGTGTGGATGATAACAAATTATGCATAACATGGTGAAGAATGGAAAGTACAGAATGTTTAATTGTGCTCGTGAGGAACCTGTACATAGATGAAGAGGCAGTCCTTCGAACAGAACAAGGAGATACTGTGTCATTTTAGATCAGGAAAGGTGTGTGTCAAGTTTATATCTTTCACCATACTTATTCGAACTATATGCTGAGCAAATAATCCAAGAAGCTGGACGATATGAAGAAGAAGGTGGCATCAGGACTGAAGAAAGACTCATTAACAACCTTGTTTGCTGAAAGTGAAGAGGAGTTGAAGCACTTACTGAAGAAGATCAAAGATCATAGCCTTCAGTATTGATTATACCTCAACATAAAAAAAAAAAAAAGAAAGAAAACAAAAATCGTCACAACTGGACCAATAAGCAACAGCATGATAAATGGAGAAAAGCTTGAAGTTGTCAAGGATTTCATTTCACTTGGATTCACAATCAATGCCCATGGAAGCAGCAGTCAAATCTAAAGACGAATTGCACTGGTCAAATTTGGTGCAAAAGACCTCTTTAATTAAAGTGTTAAAAAGCTAAGATGCCAATTTGAGGACTAAGGTTCACCTGACCCAAGCCACGGTATTTTCGATTGCCTCATAAGCATTTGAAATCTGGGCAACAAATAAGGAAGACCGAAGAAGAATTGATGCCTTTGAATTACAGTGCTGGTGAAGAATATTGAATATACCATGGACTACCAAAGGGAACAAACAAGTCTGTCTTGGAAGAAGTACAGCCAGAATGTTCCTTAGGAGGAAGGATGGCGAGACTTCGTCTTACGTGCTTTGGACATGTTATCAGGAAGGACCAGTCCCTGGAGAAGGGCATCATCTTTGGTAAATCAGAGGATCAGTGAAAAGGAGGAAGACCCTCAGTGAGATGGATTGACGCAGCGGCTGTAACAATGGGCACAAACATAGAAGCGATTGTGAAGATGACACAGGCATGAGTGGACAGTGTTTCATTTTATCGTACATGGTGTTGCTGTGAGTTGGAACCAACTCAAAGGCACCTAGCAACAATTGAAACAGAATGGCCTTATCAAATGAGCTGTTTTTCTCCTAGTTGACTCAGCAGTTTTAAGGGAGGTTAAATGTTTAATGAAGAGCAGTAACAAAGACATCTGCAAATCTGACAATAACCAAGAAATTAGCAACTAGGAATTTGCAGAACTGAAATTTACGTTTCTCGTACCATGAATTACATTAAGGTAATTTCACTCTCCTCATTCATGAAAATTTTTTTTTTCCGACTCAGGCAAATATTTATATGTGGAATCAGAGCTGGCAGCAAAGGCAAAGGAACTCTTAAGGCTGGCAAAAGCTGCTTCTGTATCAGAGGCTCTGAGACTCCGGGTCTCAATTAACCTTTCTAAATAGGAACTGACTGCCTTGGATGGAAAATGTGGGGGCTGGGGGTGGGAGACTGAAACGTTCTGGAAGAATGTTTGGTGACAAAGTAAACAGACTGCATAGAATATATTAAATCAGACATTGCCTCTGCATTCCACAAAACTGAGTGCACAGTAGAATGTGCTGTACAATTAAAAAGGCTTGGACAAAAGAAATAGGAAACAATTTAAGTGATGATCCAGGCTTCGTGATGTTAGATGTGTTGTCCTAAGACAGAGAATTAATTTTTTTCTAATTTGATCTTGACAAGAAGTTGTTCAGTTAGCAGTGAAGGCGTAACTTTACATGTTGCTTTTTAAGTCTTCTTGTCCTTCCTGTCACCAAATCTAACCATGAAAACCTATTTACTGGACATATTTTTCACTTCAGAGTAGAATGCCCTTTTGATAACCAAAATGTTATTTTTTTGCACAAAGAGTGCAGTAAATATTTATTATTCATATTCAGGATTTACTTTGTTTTAGGTGGAAGTAAAAAGGACAGTGAGCTCAGCAAACTCTTAGCCTAATTAAGACTGTAAGGGGAGAGGTCTAAATGCTACAAAGCAGCAATCTGGAAGCACACGTTTATAAGCCAAAGTTTCATCGTTAGTTTCCAAAAGTTGTATTATCCAATACAGTATTCTCATCTGAATGCCCTTACATATTTAAAAGCGACACAATCCCACATCTCTAAGAATCTAGTTAAACTTTTTCTGATTTGGCTATTTTAGAGAGATTTTTACTATATTTGAAACTTTTATAATTCAATAAATCAGAAAATTTTTTTTTTTTTAATGGCTTACCTTATAGAAGAAAACACCACCGTCTCCTCTGTTCCTTTGGACCAGCCATTTTTGTGGTCTAGATTGCCTCCATGTCTCCTGGCTGGTCAAGTCTTGGCCATCTTTCAATTCCTTGCCCGGGGGATTTCTTTGCTAAGCCTTCTCTAATCCCGGATTCCCATCCTTGCTGGAGTTAATCACTCTGTGTTCAGTATCTTTATTGCATGTACTGCGTTACTGTAATTGTACCCCTATCAATCTCAGACACTAGAAGATTGTGCCTTATTAATCTTGGTACCCTGTCTGCCTAGCACAGTCCCTGCATAGGGCAGAGATGCTCAATGAAGGTTTCTGGAAAAAATTAAAAGTATCACTCCAAATCAGTGTAACAAGGTTGCTGGTTATTGTAATGCTTCCTTGCTCCAGTCTATCTGCCCTGCCATTTCTGCATAGCTTGAGTCTTCTACACTTGCCCTTTGTCCCTAGGGTCTATTATCATTTGAAGCTCTTGCTGTAAGCCTACCTCCATCTCCTTCTCTCTGACTGATAGAGAAATAGTTTCTCTGTCTTTGTCCTTCTGTCAGTTTATGAGGGTCCCGCAGAAGATATCAGGCCACTGGTGATAATGCCATCAGTTTCACTATACAGTCCTCTTGGGAGGAAGATGGCCTTTACTAAATAGTAGCTGATAGGCCCTGGGTGGTGTGAACAGTTAAGCACTTGACCATGAACTGAAAATTGGTGGTTTAAACCCACCTAGAGGGTTTTTTTTTTTTTTTTTGGGCAGTCCAGAAGAAAGGCCTGGTGACAAGTTGCCAGCTGATTTGGTTTTTTTATCTTTTTAGCTGGGGTCTTTAGTTGTACAGCTGTTTCACTTTTACTTTTCTTTCCCTTTCTCAGGAACAGCCTCCTGTACACCAAGATCCCCTGCTCGCCTCCCCTTTGTTGGCCTGTCACTAAGACTGATGGCCATGCCTTATACCTTCGTACATACTGATTTTTTTTGTTTAGGTGCTCCCTTGTTGTGTTGCCCTTCCAAGCCAAGCCTGTTGCTGTTGAGTCAATTCTGACTCATAGTGACCCTGTAGGACAGAGTAGAACTGCCCCATAGAGTTTCCAAGGAGCGTCTGGTAGATTCAAACTGCTGACCTTTTGGTTAGCAGCCACAGCACTTAACCACTACTCCACCAGGGTTTCCATTGGGTCGTTCCTAAATCTGTCAGACTTGTTTGTATATATCTGAAACCCCAGTTTTGGACAGTTCCAAAGATTTGGCTATACAAAAGTGGTGGTATTAACACCTAGAATAAAAGTTTCTAAATATGAACATCAAAATTTTAATTCTGGTTAATGGGGTTAAGGGCGGTTTTTCTTGTCATTATATGTTGTTGTTATCGTTAGGTCCTGTTGAGTTGGTTCTGACTCATAGCGACCCTATGTACAACAGAATGAAACACTGCTGAGTCATGTGCCATCCTTACAATTGTTGTTATGCTTGAGCCCACTGTTGCAGCCACAGTATCAATCTACCTCATTAAGGGTCTTCCTCTTTTCTGCTGACCCTGTACTTTGCCAAGCATGATATCCTTCTCCAGGGACTGATTCCTCCTGACAACATGTCCAAAGTATGTAAGATGTAGTCTCGCCATCCTTGCTTCTAAGGAGCATTCTGGTTGTACTTCCAAGGCAGATTTGTTCGTTCTTTTGGCAGTCCATGGTACATTCAATATTCTTCACCAGTACCACACAATTCAAAGGTGTCAACTCTTCTTCGTTCTTCCTTATTCGTTGCCCAGCTTTCACGCGCATATGATGTGATTGAAAATACCATGGCTTGGGTCTTCAAGGTGACATGTTTGCTTTTCAACACTTTAAAGAGGCCCTTTGCCCTAAATTTACCCAATGCAATGCATTTTTTGATTTCTTGACTGCTGCTTCCATGGGTGTTGATTATGGATCCAAGTAAAATGAAATCCTTGACAACTTCAATCTTTTCTCCATTTATCATGATGTTGCTTACCGGTCCAGTTGTAAGGATTTTTGTTTTCTTTATGTTGAGGTGCAATCAGTACCGAAGGCTGTGGTATTTGGTCTTCATTAGTAAGGGCTTCAAGTCTTCTTCACTTTCAGCAAGCAAGGCTGTGTCATCTTCATAATGCAGGTTGTTAATGAGTCTTCCTCCAATCCTGATGCCCCGTCCTTCTTCAGGTAGTCCAGCTTCTTGGATTACTTGCTCAGCATACATGTCATTATATCCTTTGCTTTTTTAATAATTAGCATGCCTTATTTTATAATCTGAACAAAAAGCGATTTATATTTAGGAATGCTTCATATCAAATAGAATGCAAAATCTCCCATGTAAAACTTTTTCCAATCCAATGATACTACAATGTTCCAATAGAGAAAGCTGTTTTCTTAATACAGCTACTACCTATAATTCTTTTTAATTATATCTTCAAATTTAGTTATATGATAAATCCCAAAAGAGCTCTATATTTATATATTTAGTAATAATGTCTCATTTATTTAGTATAGAGTCAAGTGTGAATTACCCATGTCATCTGTTTGCCAGCTCCAGTTATCTATTTCCTTTTCCAGAAACTGGAGATCCAGAAAAAGAAAGTAAACACAAAAATAAAATGATTTAATCCACTCATTTATTTGCATTAACTAATATCATGGAAAAGGATGAAATTAATGATTAAAAGAAAAAAACACTTATATACACACATATAACCCAAAACCAAACCTGTTGCCATTGAGTCCATTCCAACTCATAGCCACCCTGTGGACGGAATAGAACTGCGCCATAGGATTTCCAAAGCTGTAAATCTTTATGTAAGCAGACTGCCACACCTTTCTCCTGCAGAGCAGCTGGTGAGTTCGAACTGCTGACCTACCCACTGACCTTTTGGTTACGAGCCCCGTGCTTTAAGCACTGCACCACGAGGGCTCCTCATACACACATATATATACACATGCATATTAGTTATTCATATTAGCAGCATCTTCCACTTCCAAAGCTAATCAAGACCCAACTACAAAGTCCTTTCCTGATCTACTAAATTGAATTTATAACCTATAACACCGAAATTCCTCCAGATGCATGTTTCAAAGTTGTAGGGCCTTCAATGGACATGTTCTATCCAGGTTCTTCTTTGTTGAACAAATGAAAACCAGTAAATGCAAAATAAAATACCTTTAATGCTCTCTTCAAACTTCCTATAAGCATTGCAACAAAACTAAAGATTATTAAGCTCAAAAGTTTGTTGAAGATTTGTCAGAAAGTGCCAAAAATCTACTTTCAGAAAGTTATGAGTTAAATATGTGTTTTGTAGAAAGAAGAGGCATTGGAGGATTTGTTTACTCTAAAGAGAATTAATTTACACAATTTGAAAATTAGGAGAAAAACAATAAAACTTTTTAAAGTCTAATAAATAAATATCTAAACAACACCAAATATCTAGATTTAAGCCTCAAATTTGTTTCTGACTAGGACCTTGGGCACGTCACAATCTCACAGAAGCCTTAGTTACCTCACTTATCTATAATGAAGAAAAAGTATTATGATGATCTCATCCAAAGTGTTAGTCCCTTGTAGCTCTATAATCTTACGCCCTGAGAGGCTATAGGTTCCACACAAATGCCTTTGGGGCCAGGCAGATAATATATATGGGTGAAACAGATCAAGGTGAAAATAATTTTTTTTTTTTTTTTGAGAGTGAATCCTTATCAGTCCATATTGCATTATCCATATTTGATAGCAGCCAGGAATATTTCCCTTTCTTCTTAGTGCTACAGTGAGACAAATAACAATAAATGGTCATCGATGCTAATAACTGTCGGTGGTACAGAGACCATAGGGAGTGGTGGGGACTGTGGAAAATTGGACAGGACAAGAAAAACACCAAGTTGTTGTTATCATGTAAGAATGAGGGCCTAGTACTGGCAGATTATCAGAAATCTAAATGCTTTTAGTGAAATCTAATTTTCAATGTAGGCAATCAACAAAAGATATTTTAAAAAATACTTGGTGGACCATTACCCTTCTGGCCAAATGAGGCACATGTATGGCTCAAGTAGCTACCAGTTTACGTATTAAATAATTGCCTAATAATTCCCCTTTGGTAAAAGTTTTTACTGTTGTAACCCACAGAATAGTTACTGAGCTCCTTCTACATTCTGTGCTGTGTTAGGACTTTCTGACTTTTCATCTCATTTGATCATCACATTAACCCTGGGAGGTACATAGATACATTGTTGTCCCCATTTTAAAAATGGCTGAAGTCACACAGCTAACTTATAGAGGTGAGCCTAAAATATTGACATGGAAATATTTACAATATTATACTAGATGAAAAAGCAGGCCATAAAACATATTTATGATTTTTTAAACTTTTTTTTAATATTTAATGGCTGCATATTATTCTATTGTGAAGATATGCTTAAACAGGTGTGTATTAATTAAACACTTGAGTGGCTGTTAAAACCAACTAGGGAAAATTTTTTTAAACCCTGACTTCATTCATTTACAGTCATGTATCACTTAACATTCATGATACATTCTATGAAATAGGACATTATGTGAGTTGGACATTGCGTGAACACTATATTATACACAGGCAGTCCTGGGTTATGAACTTACAAACACCTTGTACTTAAGAATGGACTACCATAAAGCCTATTATATTAAAAATTTGAGTTAAATGCATACAATGGTTCATAATGACGAATGCATGCACTACTTTGTGATGCTTGCATGGTGAAAATATTGTGAGGTTTGGAAGCGTTTCTTAAATGTTATATCTGCTACGTTTCATTCTCCAGTTGTGCTTTCTGAACTCTATTATAACCTTGATGATGTTGCTCATTTCTGACTAGGACCTTGGGCACATCACAATCTCACAGAAGCCCTACCTCACTCATCTATAAATGAAGAAAAGGTATTATGATGACATGATCCAAAGTGTTAGTCCCTTATAGCTCTGTAATTTTATGCCCTGAGAATCTATAGGTTCCACACAAATGCCTTTGGGGCCAGGCAGATAATATGTATGAATGAAACAGACCAAGGTCATTGAACAACATCATGATAAACGGAGAAAAGTTTGAAGTTCTCAAGGATTTCATTTTACTTGGATCCACAATCAGCAGCCATGAAAGCAGCAGTCAAGAAATCAAAAGACGCATTGCATTGGGTAAATCTGCTGCAAAGGACCTCTTTAAAGTGTTGTAGAGCAAAGACGTCACCTTGAAGACTAAAGTGCACCTGACCCAATCCATGGTATTTTCAATTGCACCATATGCGTGTGAAAGCTGGACAATGAATAAGGAAGACCGAGGAAGAATTGATGCCTTTGAATTGTGGTGTTGGCAAAGAATATTGAATATACCATGGGCTGCCAAAAGAACGAACAAATTTGTCTTGGAAGAAGTACAACCAGAATGCTTCTTAGAAGCAAGGATGGCGAGACTGCGTCTTACATACTTTGGACATGTTGTCAGGAGGGATCAGTCCCTGGAGAAGAACATCATGCTTGGCAGAGTACAGGGTCAGCAGAAAAGAGGATGACCCTCAACGAGGTGGATTGACATAGTGGCTGCAACGATGAGCTCAAGCATAACGATTGTAAGGATGGCGCAGGACCAGGCAGTGTTTCGTTCTGTTGTGCACGAGGTCGCTATGAGTCGGAACCAGCTCGACGGCACCTAACAACATTATAACCTTGTGGTACAGACGTATATGCAGTCAGATATTATGCACTGAATATGAATAACTGCATTTAAAGATCATTCATTGATGGCCCTATACATCGGTCCTTTTATTAGATGCTGTCCACCAAGGGAAGTCTGACTCCCAGTATCTCTGGTAAGCAAGGCTTTATCAAAATAATAATGATGATGATAATAAGTCACAGGGCTTCTTTGAGCTGTGAGCAGGAACTCAGATCAACTACATGGATTTTTAAGATATTTAAGCAATTACCTCTGAATCAATGGTCATGTTCCAAATTATATACTCAATCTCTTCAGGCTTTGGGCTGAAAAGAAGATAGGCTTCCCGAGATGGCTTAGTTTGGAGAATTGCACAAGGGATTGCTTCGGTTTTTTCTGTCAGCAACTGTAGGAAGCTTTACTGAGTTTTACCTCTGAAAGCTCTTCTTATTAGTAGACTATACCGGGAATCCCCTTTTCACCCATACAGATAACGAAAAGTGGCTCCGTGTGTCTTTTCTCAACTTTCCACTTGTCATGGCAGTAGAATTCGAAATTCCACAACTTCAAAGTAACAGCTGCCAGGTTGCAGACAGGAGAATATAGACACATTGGAAGAGAGGGA
This sequence comes from Elephas maximus indicus, assembly GCF_024166365.1. Lineage (NCBI taxonomy): Eukaryota > Metazoa > Chordata > Mammalia > Proboscidea > Elephantidae > Elephas > Elephas maximus. The sequence continues at coordinate 153,696,541 of NC_064822.1, forward strand.
CCAATGTGCTGATCCAACTTGAAAGCATATAATTTTTGTCATTCCAACTAGGATACTTTCGAGAGTGAAAGGAGAGGGATCTTAACAATCACCCTGGGACGGTGGGCTTGCATGAGGCTGTTACTGGCAAATTGGGACATATGGTCACCCTATTATGAAGAACAGTTGTAGAAACTGAAGGTGATGAGAATGGAAAAGGGAAGACGGGGATGGAGTCTGGGGGGTTGGGGACAGGCATGTAAACTGCCCTTAAACCTGTTGCTGTTGAGTTGATTCCCACTCATAGTGGCCCTTATTGGACAGAGTAGAACTGCCCCATAGGGTTTCGAAGGAGCAGGTGGTGAATTTGAATTGCAGATCTTTTGGTTAGCAGTCAAGCTCTTAACTGCTTCACCACCAGGGCTCCCAAACTACCTGTAGCTTTGTGGAAACCTCCAGGAAGAACTGGTTTGATATGATCCTAAGTCTCCCATTTGGAGTAACTGGACAAAGTCAGAGGCTTTTTATTCTGGTGTAATGAAATGGTCATGAGTTTGGTTGTTGAACGGTTCTAGAATCAAATTCCAGATGATACTAACCAGCTGTATGGCCACAAGCTTATTTCTTAACTTCTTGATTATAGAAGGGGAGTAGAGTTGTAAAGACCTGCTAAGGTAAAATGTGTAAAGCAAGTGACCCAGAATATGGGCTCGATAAATGTTAGTGTGTGTACTATAACTATTGCTATAATTATCAAGCGTAGGGACCGACCAACAGTTGGGTAATGTTATGAGATCTTTTAGGAGTTGTTTAACTGAAAGGATGGTCGGGGTTAACCTTTTTTGACTTATCGATTGCCCTTAGAAATTAAAAAAAAAATCAATTAGTCATTTTTTCAGGGTATGTGGTAAGGTGATTTCAGATTTAAAAAAAAACACCTATTTTCAAGAAGTATACAATTAATGATTGTATATTTATATATGTATATTTGCATATTTTAATACAATATTTAATATTCATCATTAAATAAAATCTGCCATTTTCCCATCACATAACATGATTCATGCTGTTTACTTTCAACTATACAAAAAAGCATAATAGGCTAGAAATAAATTTTAAAATGATATATTGCTTTATTTTGAGACTGTACAGACTAGAATTTCAAAACCAAGTAAACTTTTATGACCTGATACTTGAAATGCTTTCATTTAGCTTTTATAAAACCAACTAGTGTATTTTAAAATTTATTGTAATTTTTTTTTTTTTTTTCAAATAATGAGACAAGGAGGCTTTAGTCTGCTATTAGTAAGCACATTTTCACAAAAAATAAATATCAGGCTAGTTTTCAATCACAGTAAGTTAAAAAAAAAAAACAAAAACCTATGTTTAATATAATCGTCCATAGGCATTCTCTTCTCCACAATGATTTTTTGTAGTATTAGAGCTAACCTTTTTTTTCCCCAGAGCATTTTGACCAAGCAAACAAAACTTCAGGTACTGAACATCATCTTGATGAGCAAATTTACAAATTCTTATTTTTTAAACCCTGTTGTTATTTTTTATGCACAGTGATCAAGCACTTGGCTGCCAACTGAAAGGTTGGTAGTTCAAACCCACCAGCGGCTCCCCGGGAGAAAAGACCTGGCAATCTGTTCATGTAAAGATTACAGCCTAGGAAACCCTAAGGGGCATTTCTACTCTGTCCTATCAGAATCGACTGGAGGGCACACAACGTTAACCTCTTGCACTTCAGCATTGTGGTTACAATACTCCCCTCTGTTTAACCCAGTAATTTCCAAACCTTGGCTAAAATTAGAATCATTTGAGAAGGTTTTAGTAATTCCAATACCCAGGCTACACTTCAGATCATTAAATAACAATGCCCGGGGGTGGGCATCTGTGACTGTATTTTTTAAAGCTCCCCAGGTAATTCCAATGTGCAGCAAAGTTTGGGAACTACTGATTTATCCCATGGTCCATTTTGGGATAAAAAGATATAACCAGAAACAAAACAGTGAATTAAAACTGGGTAACAATCATTTTACTTGGGTCCACAATCAGCACCCATGGAAGCAGCAGTCAAGAAATCAAATCACATATTGCATTGGGCAAATCTGATGCAAAAGACCTTTTTAAAATGTTGAAAAGCAAAGATGTCACTTTGAGGACGAAGGTGTGCCTGACCCAAGCCATGGTACTTTCAGTCACCTCATATGCATGTGAAAATTGGACAATGAATAAGGTAGACTGAAAAAGAGTTGATGCCTTTTAATTATGGTGTTGGCAAGGAATATTGAATATACCATGGACTGCCAAAAGAATGAACAAGACTGTCTTGGAAGAAGTACAGCCAGAGTGCTCTTTGGAAGGATAGGAAGACTTCGTCTCATCTACTTTGGACATGTTATCAGGAGGGACCAGTTCCTGGAGAAGGACTTCATGTTTGGTAATGTAGAGGGTCAGTGAAAAAGAGGAAGACCGTCAATGAAATGGATTGACACAGTGCTTGCAACAACGGGCTCAAACATAGCAGTGGTTTTGAGTATGGCGCAGGACTGGGCAGTGTTTCATTCCATCGTGCATAGGGTTGCTACGAGTCAGAACCAACTCCACGGTACCTAACAACAATCCAAAACCACCAGAGCATTTAGTGGTATTCAGCTAAGGAGTTGCTTATCATAGATTTTAGGTTATTTGACAAAGTCGTGCCAGTGACTTTCAATATCTGTGAAATCAACAAAAGCCCTCTATGTTTTTCAATATGTATCCAAAAAACCAAACCAAACCCAGTAACGTTGAGTCGATTCTGACTCATTGCGACCCTACAGGACAGAGGAGAACTGCCCCCGAGTTTCCAAGGAGCGCCTGGCGGATTTGAACTGCCAACCCTTTGGTTAGCAGCCGTAGCACTTAACCACTATGCCACCAGTGTCTCCTCAATCTGTATAAAAGCCCTAAAAATGTCAGCCATGACTTAAAGAACTGAAGGAAAAGAGGCTAATGGACTGTTTCAATGGGCTTTGTTAATGCTGCCATCGGAATGCCCATCCTAGGTGATTTTTATACAATAGCTACAATTTTTAGCCTCTAAAAAACAAATGTCTTAGGAGGTGGACTTTTTATTGTCTATATATATAACCGTCTAAGTTTTTTAAGTAGAATAGAGTACTGAAACATGCAGGTATTTAAGGTAGGAAAAGCAAAAGAGAAAAAGTTACAAAGAAGGGGGAAAAAAGAAAAATAAATTTGTCCAAGAATATTAAAAAGTGACAGTAAGAGTTCAAACTTACTCTACTTTTCTTGGATATGTTTTCCTAGGATTTCTCTTTAGGAATTTGCAATGATTGTGGAAAAGATACTATTAAAACATACACAGTAGCACTGTTAAGAGGTTACACTCTTTTTCTTCTCTTTCTTCAGAATTAACAGAGCTGAGTAATCAAACTTTTTTCCATATTAAAAAATATGAGGTATACAATGGGCAAGGAATTGTGGTTATACATGTTAGTGAGACAAGATTTTACTGAATAAACAACGTACTTACATTAAAGCATCATTAGATGTGATGGTAAATACAAAGATGAGGCAGAATCCTTGGTGTCAGTCATGTAGCAAAATTATTTTGAAATCCTCTTCCAGGACATGGCCTCTGAAGGAGTCTGGGGTAGGAAAGGAGGTCAGATGTTGGGTTGCTAGATATAAACTCAGTCAATTCTGCACATAAAGATTGGCCATTTCTAAGGTAAAACCTGAGATGTATATATTAGTTTATATTTTTATTTATATATAAGATTTATTTTAACTGGGCACAATAGCTGCTTAATGTCCCTTGTGGGAGAAATGGGGATCATACTACACTAGGCAGACTTCCATGTTAGACCTAGGAATTTTAACATCATTGCTCCCAACAAGGGGAATGAAGAATTTCCAAAGTTATTCTCATCTGTGACATCTCTTCACCTATCCCCTCCGGTGAGATGTCAGCAAGATCGTGTCCATCAGATCTATAGGACCATTCAAGATAGATTCTCCATCAAACTTATCTGGGCCTGTAGATTACGGCGTGTGTCGCCGAGCTGCATTCTTGCAAGTAGTCAAAGAAATAGCAAATAATATTAATTGCTAAAGTTTTTTGGCTAAAGAGCATATATGTTCTGCAAAGATTGAGTGCTGTGCTCCCAGGTTCTATAGTCAAAACAAAATTAGTTTCTTAACTGTGCTTGAAGCATCGTTTTCTTTAAAAATTCTAATCACTAGAGGTGTAATAGGTGAAATCTGGAAATATGATACCAAGATTAGAACATGACACACAGGGCTGGAAAACTTCAGTATCGAAATCACATTGTCAGATCACTACCAGGCTCCTCCACTTTTTAAAATGCTTTGGTTGCTATTTCTGATTCACAAGCATAATATTATTTCAAGTTTGGAGAATTTAAGAACATCAAGTCATTGTAAAAATATTTGAATGACTACTGAATAACACTTACACCAAAGAGTTCCTAAAAAGCAAATAAGGAGCTGTTTAAAGCTTTTTTGGGGGTATTTATATTTTGAGGAGAGGAGTGATGATGTGGGCAAAAGGTGATTTAGGAAGGTTCTGGACCACATGTTCAATGGGCTGGTGATGGGAGAGACTGAGGATATGGAGGGAACAGTGATGAAATCTAAGCGTATAAGCCTGAGGCGAAGAGGGAATAGACTGGGTAGTAACAGTGGAAACAGGCAAGAGTACTTGAAATCAAGGAAGGAGTATCTGTAGCAAAGCAGGGAATGTAGCTGTTAGGATTTCCACAAAGCATGATCTACTTTTAATTTGATGGTTATGTGTGTGTAAGATGGCAGAATATTTAATTAGATGGTCCCTAATGGGTTGAGGAGCCCTAGTGGCGTCAGTGGTTAAGCGTTTGGCTGCTAACCAGAAGGGTGGCAGTTCGAATCCACCAGCTTCTCCTTGGAAACCCTACTCAGCAGTTCTACTCTGTCCTATAGAGTCCCTATGAGTTGGATTTGACTCAATGGCAACAAGTTTTTTATGGGTCGATTGGGTGACTGGATTAATGAGCATTAATATCAGCCTGGTAGTGGTTTTCACAAGTCAGGCAAAGGGCTGTTTGCAGATCTGTCTTGGTCAAGCCTTTTGGTTTTGTCGTGGAAGAGTTGTTTCAATAAAGCAGAAACAAAACTTACCACTGTCTTGAGCATCATTTCACTGAGGAGGGTTGAGAGTAAACTAGATAACAAATGAGGAGTTAAAGTGATATGAATTGACAAAACCAAAACCAAACTTGTTGCTGTTGAGCCAATTCTGACTCATGGCAACCCCTTGCGTTACAGAGTAGAACTGAGATCCATAGGGTTTTCCTGGCTGTAATCTTTACGGAAGCAGATCACTAGGCCATTCTTCCACTGGGTGGGTTCAAACCATCAACCTCTCAGTTAGCAGAGGTAAACTGCTTGCACCACCCAGGGACCTCTGACAAAAACAATCGTTTCATAAAGATGTAAAACCCTGTTTTTGAGGACCAAAAACCAGTAACAAAAGAACAATGAGAGGCGGATGTTTGCTAAAATGATTGAGGAATGACCCCGGAAAGATTAAAAGAAAAGGTATGAGTACCAGTGAGGAAAACCAGGGAGTGTGAATTCTGGTCACCAGCAAGATAGTGAGCACACTCTAAAGCTTAGATCAGGTATGAAGTTGAAGGTGGTTCAGGCTTAGGCACGAAGGTGGTGAAAAGTCAAGGAGGCAAACCCATCAGTGGGAGTGAGGTAGCCAACTCTAGTGGCTTGATTAGGCTACAGTCTGTAAAGGTTAGGAGTCTACAGAAGACTGGGGGGAGATGGAAGAACCGAGCATGGCAGTCATACTTAGAATAAAGAATGTTTAGCAGGTGTGAAGAGCTTTTACAAAGCAAGAAAAAGAACGTGTTGAAGACACTATGATCGTGGAGACTGAACAGGTGAAAACGGTTATGTTACAGAACGACCCAGAGTAAAAACAAAGGTTATTATGATCCATGTGGGAAAGTACATATGAAGTCCATGAGGAAAATACATAGGGTCTTGAGAGATGGCAATAAGACATGAAAGGATTGAGTAAGTAGCCCGATTTGTATCATCTGGATAAAGAAAATTAAAGGAGAGAGAGGAAATAATGGGTCTACATGACTCTTTAGAAGAGAGCTACAAATAGAAAAAGCTAATCTGAAATGGAATGAATATAAAAAAGGCACAGCTTCTTAACTGGTTTTCTAGCTTCTAACCTAGCCCTCTCAACAGAGCAATCAATGATCTTTCAAAGGTCAGATACGTTGCCCCTCTTCTCAAAACTTTCCATGGACTTTGTATCTTACTTAGCATAAGACCCAAAGTTCTTGCCAAGACTGTAAGGTCAAGCAGTCCCCTATTATTACCTCTAGGCTTATTTTTACCTCCCACTGGTTCACTTCACTCCAGATAAGCCTAGAGGTAATAATAGGAGACTTTGGCCTCCTTGTTATTCCTAACTTGCTAAGCATAACCTACTGAAACTTCTGCCTGGAAGGCTCTTCTACATAGCCAAGCAGTTAGTTGGCTCTTTCATATCTCTGCTCCAGTATCATCTTATCTGACAGGATTTCTCTGATCACACTGTGTAACATAACATTCATCCCCTACCTGACATAGATTTGGCTCCCCCCGCCCAGAACATAAAAAAATCTTGCTTGGTTTTCCTGAGTATAGATACAGTGCGAACTCCACATGGCAGATACCATTTGTTGAATGAATACATGAAGGGTAGGAAATATAGAGATTAAAGTGGGTAGTAGTTAATTATTGACGAAGGGAAAAGGCGATGGACTCTAGGTTAGTGTTACCAGAAGTTCAAAGAATCGTAGACTCCAAAAACTTGGTGTGGCTTTACTATTAAAATTCACCCACTCGCCCACCACAAGTTCAGATGTTGAGAGACCTACCACTTACCCATTCTAAGTCTATAGCAGTGAAAAAGAGATGAATGATTTTAGATACTACAGATTGACCTTTCTCAAAGAATTTTAAACCTAACTGAAAGGGCAGGCTTGTGGTTAAAAGTTTTAGAATACTAGGGAAATTAAAAGCATACTAATTTGAATTTCTAACCTCAGTCCTCCATGAAGTCTGATTCTTGTATTTTAAAAATACTTTTCAGAATCAACTCGACGGCAATGGGTTTGGTTTTGGTTTAAGGTCAATGCTACCTTAAAGCTTATTAAAATCAGCAAGCATCTCATTTTTACAGACCCTAAAGGGGATGAGGAGCCCTGGTGGGGCAGTGGTTAAGCCTTCGGTGCTAACCAAAAGGTCAGCAGTACAAATCCACCAGCTACTCTTTGAAAACCCTATAGGACAGTTCTACTCTGTCTTACACGGTCACTGTGAGCTGGAATATACTCGATGGCAATGTTTTTTTTTTTTTTTTAAAGGGGTCAACTATTCACAAACTATAAAGAACATTAGGAACCACCATCACGAACTCCCTTACCACATGAAACACTGGTATTTTTATAAGGCTTATTCTAAAAGCAAGGTAATATCCTTCAAAGATTATTATTAGGAAGGTGGCATAATTATGCTAACAAAAGTATCTTTTTTTTTTTTTTAACCTGTAAAGGAGTATAACAGTAATTTAAAAAGATAAAGGTTGGTACGGGGTTTGGGCATAAGAACCTTTGAGTTTGAGTGGCTTAGGCTAAATGAAAGAAGGCAGTATAAAATGGTATTAAAGCAGTAAAATAATGGCTACGATTTTACTTTAAAAATTGACAATCTAAAATCCAATGTGCAATGGTCAATTCTTTTGGGCTAAACATTAAAGCATTAAGGATTTTTTGATGGACAATATAATTCCAGCGAAAACTAACCTGTCTCAAAGTAAAACATCATACTCTTTAGTTCCACAAGTTTCAAATTAGTTTCATGATTAAAAAAAAAATAATAATAATGTGATAAAACTCATTCTCATCTCAAGTTATGCAGGAAATAAATCAATAATGTTAACCTATGAAATTCAGAATAAGCATACCTATCTTAAAAATACTGAACCATGAAATTCTCCAAACAAATAAGCTACTTAAAACATCACTCTACTGAGGCGATTCTTTACCTCAGTCTCTTGAGCTGTTCTTCAAGAAGGTTATGATGAAGCTCAACATTATCTCTGAGCATTTGATACAAGAACAACAACAAAAGGGACATTTACAGCCCAAACACAGGTAGGCACTGGGCCCTGACTCAGGCTAACAAAATGTTAGCTAGCACTGCAGGAAAGTACGGCTCTGAGCTTCCGCTCCAGCAGAGGCTGCTTTACACCTGAATCCCAGCTCTGCCACCTAACCATATGGCCTGGAGCAAGTTACTTCAACTTGCTAAACCTCAGTTTTCCCACTTGTAAAAAAAAAAGGTAATAAAAGAGTTGACAAAGTTACTTTTTACATAACTCTTGTAAAATGCTTAGTACATAGTAACTACTCCACCAATACTAATTTACGTGGTCACAACATCCCTTTTACCTACCTAAGGACAGTACCAGCACTCATACCTAATGATCTGAAAAGTGATTTAGGGAAAGGGTAGCCCTTATAAACAGCTTAAATGGAGAGACTCTTAGGGACTCCCCGCACTGAACTCAACCCCCTCCTCTGTGTTACTGATTTGGAAACTAGTTTTTCTAGGATATAACGCTGGTTAAGAAAGTTGTGCCAGATACTGATATTGTATAAGCACATAGACTTTTTTTTTTTAATTCCCCATGTCAGAGCCATTAGCATTATATTGCTCAGTCATCACACCTTGAACTCAGAGAATACAGATTAGACATTCCTACACATTTAGTATGGAGTCTCTGGGTGGTGCAAACGGCTCCTAACGGATAGTCTGGTAATTTGAATCCACTCAAAGGTACCTTGGAAGAAAGGCCAGGCAATCTACTTCTGAAAAATCTGCCACTGAAAATCCTATGAGCACAGTTCTACTCTGACCCACATGGAGTCATCATGAGTCAGAATCTACTTGATGGCACCTGGTATTTTTACATTTAATATATTCATTTGTGAGCTGAAGTGTTTTTCTAACAAATAGGGAAAATGTTAAACAGTTCCTGTGACAAAAAGTGTAAAAGTAAACCCTCAATTGAAAATTTAAGGGGGAAAATAATCTGTTGGATTTACAAGTATAAAGGTCACTTTGTTTTTTGACGCCCTCATGGACGAAAGCAGCACAGAAAACACCATTAGGAACTCCCTTACTACATGGAGCGTTGTAAAAGCCAGGTAACACATCTTTCAAAGATTACTTTCAGTAAGGTGGCATAACTATCCTAACAAAAGTATCTTTTGATTTATAAAGGAGTGTAAAACAGTAATTTAAAAAGATAAAGGCTGATATGGTGTTTGGAAATAAGGATCTTAGATTGGCTTAGGCTAAATCAAAGAGGCAGCTTCGATACAACCCACATTCTCTAAAGATGTGAGGAAGGAAAAATATCCACAGGCTTTAAAATCTCCTTTTTCTTATTCAGCTAACTTTTACAAAGGGAACTTAATTCATAATTCAATCCTAATACATGATACATATATAAAACTCAATTTGATACAATGACAAATACCTTCCAGGCCATATATGATTACTTACATACAATCAACAATTTACTAATAATTTATCCTTATAGAAAGATATGGTATTCATAATCACTTTAAGTTTACTCAGTATTTGAACGAAGTTGCTAATCTATGCTAATAATTATTAAAAACTAAGGATAATTTTATTAGTTTTTACCAGAGTTCATATAATTGCTACTGACGTTTGGATTAGTTAATGAGAAAATAAGGTCTTAGAGTTAACGTGGAATACTAACCTGTTCTAAAACCAAAATATTACACTTCCGTGGGCTGCGGAAATGATCTATTTTGTTTTAAGGGTTGAAGATGGTGGGTAAGACAGTAGGGACCATGTATTCACTTTCACTTTAGAGGCAAGACCATGCAAATTAGAACACTGATTCACTGTAACGCAACCATTAACATTTCAAGCACATTATAGAATTTTCATCCGACAGAAAAAATTTCAAGTAAAAAGGGTAATTTCAAGATACGATGTTCAAATTAATGTCAATATTCAAAAAGTTCAGTCCCCATTCAGAAACAGATAAACAGTATATTTATTAAATGAGTTAAGACAAATAAACTTTACAAATAGACAAATAATAAAAGGCTCAGTGGCTAAAATAGATGGTAAGCATCATTTAAAGAAATCAACACCATCACGGTATCTCCGTTGGCTTACACGTGTAAAAAGAAATTTTCAAAGAGCAATTTCACAGAAATGAAGCCAGTTTTTTTCTTATAAACAAATCACCATTTCTTGGTTCAAAACTGACATCTGTTATGAAAATTACCATATCACATATTTGTAAGATGACAAGGAGTAACTCATCTTCAAAGTGCAAGTAAGTCTATATACAACCACAAAAAAGGCAATGATGAGGAGACAAGGATTTTTAAAAAATATACAAAGATTAAAAACATTTGGGATGCAAAATTAAACAATTTTTTGGTTAGAGGATAAAAGAGAAAAAGTGATTGAGTTACAGAGGCTGATTTCAGCTATACATACTATATAAAGGGATCCAAGATCTTAACAGCTTGCTTGCATTTTTCTCTACTTACATAATGCTCTGGAAATTTCTGGTAGAAATTACAGTGTCTCAAAGAGAGAAATACACACTAAGCATGTCTTGCTACTACTTCATGGATGTCATAAGACCCGTTTATGGATTAGAGTTGGTGTAAAAAGCCATTGCCTTGAGTTGAAAAATGAATACTGTAAAAGCTCAATACAAATCCCCCAAAGCACATGCACTTCTAAATCTTTTAGTAATTACATTCATATTTAAGCATAACCAAAATAAAAAGTAAAACTAACACTTCCCTTTTCTCTATTCCCTATGCCTCGTAGGCTCTCCAGTTGATAGGGTCAATGTTCATAGTTGAAAGGGTTCAAGATAGTCTAGTCCACCGCCCTCATTTTATGAGGCTAAATGATTTTCTCAAGGTCATGCAGCAAGTTAATGGCAAAACCAGGACTAGAAGGCAGGTCTTGACTCCTAGCCTAGTATGCTTTTCAGCATATCATGCTACCTCTTTTTACAGTGTGATGTGCTATAATTACCTGATGAATAAAATGTACAGTCACAAATGCTGACAGAGCCAATGTGTTTCTAAGAATTGCAGAGGATTACTGCAAGGATTGTTAGAGAGAAAAAGATTTTCCCCCACCCACCAAAAATATCAAGCACCATCAACTAGATGTTTCTTTGCTGGGTCAGCACTTTCAGACGTTGTAGTAGTCCTCGTAAACTTCATGTCAGCCTGAGGATAATATATCTGGTGAAACCTGGGCCCTAACACGATGTCAGTTCCTAAAGGGTAAAGACAGAGGCAAAAAGAAGGTAGACAGATAAAGGAAAGAGACAGAGAGCTGACAAATCCAGTTGGCTTAGAGGTGAGCACTCCAGTATATGATTAATTTTTAAGTCTAAATAAATATGTCTTTTTAGGACTTTTTCTACCTTTTCATATAATCTCATTTTACCTAATCTGTTATTTGGCCACTTAAAAAATTAAAGTAAATGTTATCAAGACAATGGTGGTCACCACTTTTTTTTTAAACTGTGAGACTATTTTACACAAAACTAAATCTATGAAGAGCATCTCAAATGGTGAAATTGCAGTAATTTCCTTACTCTGATTCTATTAGATTACCACCAAGCAATTAAAGTGGTTCTTCATAGGGCTGTTACCATCTTGAAATTTATTCCAATTGTGGCTAAACAGAAAAGACTAATGTGCAGAATTGAGTAAAGCAGCTGAAGTTTCTTTTAAAAAAAAAAAAAAAAGTTGCCGTGTATTTATTTAATAAAAGGGCATATTTATTTATGTTTACAAACAAGTTTCAAAAACAAAAGGAAAACATGTGCTTGTACTTATTAACCTTTTTCAAAATGCCAACAGCCCTCATGCTGTCTGAAGGTTTCTAAGGATTGATTGGAAAAAAAAATCAACACAGTTCACTCACAGTTCACCAAGACATCACTGAACTAACATGTTTCGACAAAAACAAAAAGGACTAAGGTTCTCTTGTAGTTGGAGAGTTTGATTTAATTTGATTTGCCTGAAATAACAAAAGCGTTTCAAGCATCTTTCATTATGTAGTTGATGTCCCGCATTAAACAATCTACTAAATTCTGAACAAAAGGTTATTAGCAAGGTTTTCAAAATCTTTAAAAATTAAACAGTTGTTTCAAAACCATTAAGTAGTAAATGTATTTAAGAAACTAATTAGGACAGATGCCATAACTTCATTAGAACACCACTGCTCGTGTTTTTTTGTTTTGTTTTTTTTTTTTTTAAACAAAGCATTAGTGTTATCTATTTGGCTATTAGTATTAGCAATTTATCTACAATATTTAACAAGGTAAATTGTAGGCAAAAATTTAGTACAGTTTCAATAGAAACACCCCCCCCCCCTTTTTTTTTCCTGAAAATACAGCAGTATTTGAAGGACTAATTTTTCTCTGCATCAGTTATAAGGAAGCTTCCCATCTATGAACAGGAACAAAAAAAGTATCTACAAACCTTGTAAACAGATCTGTATCATTTATAAACATAAATAATCCAAATTATTAACAGCCAACAGCAGAAATTAAAGTATCAATTCAATGATCCAGGGCTCTTTTGCCTTGCCCAGCTCCACTCCTCCCTCACGCCCACCAAAGGCTGAGATAAACTAAGCTCTGCTCATACACTGCTCAGGACCATTCTTAGGTACTGATGGTCCACGGGTCACGTACGCTGAGTTACTGTTTATCTGTCAGTTCATTTCTCCCACCCCCCAAAAAGCACCCTCAGTCTGGCAGAAAGCTTTGCTTTTTTTTAAAAAAATAAATCTACATTCGTACAAGAGTATCTTCTGTTGAAGTCCAAAGACAAGAATACTATCTTGTCCGTCACAATATGTGAAAAGACCCAGTTTCGATTTGTTTCTTTACAATGCAGCTAGTGTGTTCACATTCAGCTTACAATCAGAGCGATGTTTCCAAACTGTGTAGTGGGCTTCCTGGGGATGAAGAGGTAGCAGACTTGTTCATTTCTATGGTGAGGTGAATCCCGCTGTCAACGGCGTTGTTGTTTTTGTTGGGAGAGGGCGGAGGGCTGGGGTTACGTTTTGTAGGAGCATCATCTTCAGCATCAGTGTCATCAATAAGGGGGATATGGGGTTCTGAATCTTCTATCCTAAACTCAGGATGTGACATGAAGTTGTGAATCGAACTTCTTGATTCCGGTTTTTCTAACCCTTCATATAAAGAACTACGAAATGCATTCACCACTCGAATCTGTAAATATCAGAAAACACAGAAAGATGTCAGTACGTTATTAACTTAAGAACAGTCCCTTTATGAGTCTGAATCCACAAACAGCTAGGTATGGGTGAATTATATTTGCATGTAATGCAGTGGAGCTTGCAATACACTGTAAAAAAATGAATATTTTAGTAGGACACTACAGAACAACAAAACCACAGACTCTAAGAACTAAGAGCTGTTGATTTCAAAGTAATACTAAGAAAACCTCATTGTCACTAGCTAAAAATTTAATAGCCATTTTATAGTTTTTCCTAAGAAAATAAAATCAAACACAAAACAAACAAAACAAAAAAACATACACAAGCTTAGCTGATCTAAAGAAAAAAAAATATATTCTTGAAAACAATTCATATAAGTTAAACAAATTCAAGCACAAAGGGTTACTATTTATCATGCTAGGAATCAGGGTGTCACCGACTATGAAAAAGCCAAGCAGATATAAGCTGAATGTCACAATGAACTGACATCTACCCCACAATTCCCTTAATTAAAAAATAAAAATAAAGACACAGGCCAAATAAATATCTATAAAATGCCATTAAACAGCTATAAATAGTTGAGTATATGCCATTCGTCTATAAAGTGTTAGTGTTTTTCTGTGTAACAGAAAGATTAAAACTTAAATCAATTTACATACTATAGATCACTACAAAGATTAAAAAAAAACAAGCACAAAGAAACAAGCAAAAAAAACCCACACCCTGGGATTTTTCTATGAAAATGTCCCTAAGGAGAAGACACACAGTTTTCTAGTATTTTCACCCTTAAACATATAGCTCAACAATTTCTATCACCCTCCTTCCTGGAAGTCTGCTGTATGGATGGAAAGAAGTTATCATGAAATCAAACTTAAAAACATCACTGCACACAGTAACATTAGGTCTCATTAACCTGGTGTCATTGATGTTTAAAAAAAAAATCCAAACAGTTGAGCACCTACTATATATACATGTATATATATATCAATAAAAATAGTGTTCACTTTTGCTTTGATCCAAATGAACTGTTTAATAATGAAGACATCATTTACTCAAGTTAAGAGAAGTAAACATTCTGATATTCAAGAAAAAAAAGATGTGGTCACAAAAATCACCTCATGAGACAATTATGAAATAAATTTATTCAAATGGACATTTGAATATACTGTTTAAAAATGTAAGGAGGAGTTTCAAAACTAATCTACTCAAGGATGTTCTCTCCTAATTTACCAAGCAGGCTACTTTAAAGCAGTCCATGTCCATATTCACTTAGTCCGTTATATGGAGAGTACGGACCCCTGGTGGTGCCGTGGTTATGAGTTTGGCTACTAACCAAAATGTCAGCAGCTGGAATCCACCAGCTGTTCCTTGGAAACCCTATGGGACAGTTCTACTCCCAATAGGGTCGCTATGAGTTGGAATCGACTCAACAGCAATGGTTTCTTTTTAATGGCAAGTACAGCATCAGAGATGAGTGAGGACACTAGAGCTAAAACGTTTGGGTATGAATTCCAGTTCTGCCACTTACCAGCTGAAGGAAAATGGGCAAACTATGTAAATCTCAAAGGTTTACTTGGCTACAAAATGGGTAATGGCAATAGTACTGACCTTACAGGGTTTAGGAGATTAGTTAGTACATGTACAGACTTAGTGTTGGTTTTTTGTTTGGTTTAACTAAATACCAGGGCTTCCTGGAGTTTAATGTGCACATGAATCACCTGGGCACGCATTCTAAGAAGCCCCCAGTATTGTTGATGCTGGTGGTCCATAAACCACACTCTGAGTGGTATGTATATTTCCTATTTCTTTTATTGCTCTTGTTCCTCCTCTACTAAAATGTAAAGTGTTTCACGTATAGTATGTAAACAATGCTTGCTAAATATACTTTTATAATTATACAATTGATTATTTATTGTGAAATCCTCCTATAATTCACATTTTATACATGTGGATATTTAGCGAAAAGTGTTAAAAAAAAAAAAAAAATCTGTCGATGTCAGTGACCAGTAGGAATGAAGGAGAACACGAATTGGAAAGAGAGATTCAAGTAGACCAGGTAGTAAACTTGATCGATGACGAGAGCTGTTGACGATCACCGTGGAGTTGTTGCTTATTTGACTAGGTTGCTAACAGAACTAGAGAAATAGTTATAAGTTTTCTATCACTTCTGTTCTATTTTGTTAGTACCAGTCAGGGCAGACGAGAGTGAGTGGTTAAAGAATCCAGGAGGAAACAAATGCATTTTCTGAACATGCGAAAGATGCAGAACATACCAGTAAAAACATCTCAAACTTAGGAGAGCAGTATGAGGTCATGTTACCGATTTAGGAGCTCACAAAGCTCTATGAGAAGCAGGGTGTCAAGAGTGAGCAGGTGAGGGCACTAAGTTCGTGTGTACACACACTTATACACACACACTTGTGGCTGGTGAAATCAGATTAAACCTTTTTTACCCCAAATATTCAATTCTAGTAAGAATTTTTCCTTTCAGAAAAAATTAAAAAAAAAAAAAATCCTAGAATTTCAGAGCTTGAAAGGACATGAGAGAGATTTTATTCTCACCACTTTATAAATGATAAACTGAGCAACTGATAGGTGACTGACTTGTCAAGGTCATTCCTAATCAGTGTCAAGAGTCTCAGAACCAAGGTTTCTGAACTCTCATTTCCAGGTTCCTTGGAAGTGAACGTAAGAATAGAATATTTACTTAATAGAATGCAGTATCTCAGAAGATTAACGCTTCTTCCCTCTGACTCTTCTTAAGTCACATGCCGACTGGTAATTGGTGTCAGCACAGTAAAAAGACAGCTTAGGAAAGCTCCAAAGCAATACAATTTTCCAAAGTTCTCGCATTAGATACACAACAAAACCCATCGTCAATGAACCAGATTCCTTTTACACTCTAAGAACAGAAATGAGCGAGCACTCCAATCTCAGGCATGACATTGAGCTAGCTTACACTTACTGATTTTTTTCTTTCTCTACGTCAAATTCTCACGATACAGTAGTAACTCTAAAGAAAAAATAACTGTGTTCAGGTAGGCAGTAGACTATATCAATACCACAAAGAATTCAGTTTAAGCAGAAATGTAAGAAGTAACCCTAACTACCCATTCTTGAAAACTGAAGCCTTGCATTTATTTTATTCTTTTAATATCTATTAAGAACCACTATGCACCAACATCATTATCACTCTTAAAATTGAAGAAAAATTCATGTCAAGAAAATTATGTCTAAATTATCCAGTACAAAAAAATCTGAGGAAAGCACATATGAAGAACACATAATAAACAAAAACAAAAAAATTGAAATGATTATTATAATCATAAAGTAACTTTAAGAAACTAATCAAAAACCAGGTCACGTACCCTGCAAAACCACCCATTTTTCCTAAATACAACCTTAACTTTTGATAGTAGAAAGGCGTAACAACCAATTGTCCAAAATATGATATGAAAGGAGACAGCTTTAAAACACTAGGCTATTTAATCACTAGCTGGTATATCTTACTTTATACAACAGATTGCCTATTTCTGAAATTTGTTTTCATTATTACTTTCCCTATGTACTAAGAAAATAATTGCAATGGTAAAGCAAAAGATACTTGGAAATAAGAAAGAAAATCCTAGGTTACTTTCCAAAGTTGGGTCCTTGCATATCGAATTTTCTCAAAACCAGATCCACTTCTGTAATATATAATGTCTGAATTATCTGGGACAGGGCTCAGCAAGTTTTTTCTGTAAAGGGTCAGACAGTAAGTATTTCAGGCTAATATTATAGTCTGTCACAACTACTCGACTCTGCCTTCATAGCACAAAAACTGCCATTGATAACGCTTAAACAAGTGAGTGTGGCTGTATTCTAATAAAATTGTGACTCAAACCTGGCCCAACACTGGTTTTTGGGAAAAAAAAAAAAAGCTTTATTGGAACACAGCCACACTCACCTAGAAGACCAATTTGTCTTTCTCTCAATCTGTCCTCCAGGCAGGCTCAGCTAGCTGTTGATTCAGCAAAAGAATTTACTAATGATGAACACTGATATTATAGAATGTTTTTTCCAAAGACCTTTAATAGTAAAGATCTGAATAATAAATGAGGGGAACAAAGGTGACCTCTCCAGAGTGGTTTCAAGCCTAGTAACAGATGAAGTTGAGATGGATAATTATTTCTTCCATTTAGCAAGGACTCCAATAAGTCCAAGAAGTCTGACATTCACAGGTATTTCTACATAGGGCAGGAACACAGTGAGGACTAAGCCTTTCATCAAACGTATTAACATTATCCATTAATTCTGTATATTGGCTGATGTTCTGTGCCATCTAAGAAAATGCACCACCAGCAAGGTTGAAAGAAAATTATGTTAACAGCAATACAATTACTACAACTGTAATGATAATTACCTCACATGCATTATATTATATATAGTCCTTGGATGCCTCCTTATTTCCAAAAACACAGAATATAGAAATGAAGAAGTAAACATCCCAAACCCTGATAAAGAAACACCTACAAACCTTCCCTTGCCATTCTCTGACGTTTGCCCCAGGAATGGAGTGCTAGTTCCCCAGGCCAACGGATCTTAGGTTGGCATCAGTATGGCCTAAATTTACCTTTCTATCATCATCAGCTATGGCCCTGGCCTCATCTCCTAGCAACTTGGAGACTTTTATACATAGGTGGGCAGAAGAGAGACTGGTGCATGTGAGTGTGTGGGCAGAAGAGAGACTGGTGCATGTGTGTGAGGAGGGTTTGTGATCAATTTGATATTTAAGATAAAATCAGGAACATAATTAAATGAAAAAACAGAGTATACTGAAAATGTGTATGTGTATAAGGTATATATATGATACTCCCAAATAAAAAAGAATAAGTCAATTATTTAAAACGATGCTTAAATAAAAATGCACAGAATATATATATGCATCAGTCATGAGATATCTTTCTTGAAAACGTTTAACATGAAGCTAATTTGTCAGAAAATAATCAGACAAAGCCAGACTGTAGGACACTCTCTAAGACAATTGGCCTAGACTCTTCCAAAAGGTCACTGTCAAAAAATAAAGGCAGCAATGGATGCTAGCTCAAAAAAGACAAAAGGACATTTGGGGGCAACTGAAAAAATCTGACAGTGGGCTATAAATCAGGTAAGATAGTATCAATGTTATATTTCCTGCATGTGATAAAACAGTATGATTATACAGGATGCATCTTATTCATACCAAAACGAAAACCCAGTGCTGTCGAGTTGATTCCGACTCATAGCGACCCTATATAGGACAGAGTAGAACTGCCCCATAGAGTCTCCAAGGAGTGCCTGGTGGGTTCGAACCACTGACCCTTTGGTTAGCAGCCGTAGCACTTAACCACTACGCCACCAGGGTTTCCATCTTATTCACAGGAGGGACAAACTCAAATATTTAGGGATGAAATGTCATGATGTCTACCATCTACTTTCAAATGGTTCAGCAAAAAAAATAAATAAATAAAATAATGTATAGAAAGATAAAGTAGTGCTCATATTAAGAAGTGTTTGCAAACCCAAGTAAATGGTTTCAAGATGGGGGGAACTTTCAGGATAAAGTCTTAGTTTGGTTCCTTCATGTAGCATATGAATGGGCCTTATCTTCCACTCCAGCCTCATCGACCCCTCACATTTTATTACTCTTTAGTACCAAACAAGTTATTGTGGCCTGGAATGCATTCTCTGCTTTTCTTAACTGGCAGATTTCATCAAGGGTCAGCTTGGGAGTCATTTCCCAGGGCGGATTAAAGACCATCCTCAGTAATAATATACTGTTCTATTATTCTTATCATGTAGAAATTTCCAGCTACTTTTTTGTTTCCCTCACTAGACTTCTAGAGTAGCCTGGGTATATGGTAGGCTCTCCATAAATGTTTGTGGAACGTAACCGACGAAACACTAATAGTAAAGCATGAAAGGTTGGGTAGTAAGAAGCCCTAGAAAGCCAGTACAGTATAAAATTCAAATCCAGGGTAGAGGGAGGCAACTGAATTGACTGTATTAAGCCTAAGGCTGGAGCCCCTGTGGTGCAGTGGTTAAGAGCTCAGGCTGCTAACCAAAAGGTCGGCAGTTTGAATCTACCAGCCGCTCATTGGAAACCCTACGGGGCAGTTCTACTCTGTCCTATAAGGTCACTATGAGTTGGAATCGACTTGACGGCACACAACAACAACAGGCCTAAGCAATTTGTATTTGTCATCTCATTGAGGTAGGAGTTACCATGCTAAAGTTACAAAGAAAGAATCATACATGTTTATACTTGTAAATTTAACATCCTATCTAGTGTTATCGGGTCAGTTTGTCCTTAGAGCACTTGTCTGTTCTTGTACTATACCATGCTGCCATTGCTTACTAGCCCTGTAACCAGACAGGTCATTTAAACACCAAATCAGTTTCCACACCTGTAACATGGGGATAGTTCTTGTTTCGCCTGTCTTACAACATTGTTAAAAATATCAAATGAAGTAACTGAGCCTTCTGAAAACTATAAAACCTCATGGAAACTGCCAAATATAAGGAAACATTTTTTATTACATAGGCTTTGACTTCTTCTGAGCTCCAGAAAGGCTTCTGTCAAGTTGCTGAAACGCACAATGAACAGGCAGACATTGAGTAAATGGTCCTCCTCAAAACAGTACTGTTTTCTCCTTCAATTTATCCTCTCTACAGCTTCCCATCAAATATGGAAAAGGCAGGCCTCTACCCAATACAAAGATAACCTTAGGTGCTGGAGCAGATTTCTTGGGTGGGGGCAGGGGACGGGTCGATATCTTCAGTGCTTCCAAAATACAAGAATCCACCATGAAATCAGAAGACGAATCCACAGTAAGGATAACATAATAACATAGATGATAATGCTTTTAGGGAAGTCTGCCATTTTCCAAAAACCTTAAAGGAAGTTTCTTATTCTAGTCAATTAATGGAAATTACAGACATGAAATTGTTCAGTAATTAATCAATGGTATACTTTTCCTACTTTTTTTTTTTTTTGAACACTTAAGATAGCAGAGCATTCCTTATCTATGGTGTAGTTTTAAGTTATACTGATTATACAAATGAAAACAAACACCATAGAACTTTTAAGTTTATACAGAGACCCTCTTTTAAAACAAAACAAAAATCCAAAGCAAGGCAAACAAAATTCAGGCTAAGAAAGCAAGCAACTAGCTCTTTTATTTAGACTACTAACTTACTTTTCTAAACTGAGAAAGATGAAAGTCAAAATACTAAATTCATTTTTAGCTTTAAAAATGCAATGTCCTTGTTCTGTTAGAT
The DNA here is from genome assembly GCF_024166365.1 of Elephas maximus indicus. NCBI lineage: Eukaryota > Metazoa > Chordata > Mammalia > Proboscidea > Elephantidae > Elephas > Elephas maximus. Next base: position 153,717,241 of record NC_064822.1, read on the forward strand.
CAGTTTCAAATCACATGCTTCTGGGACCCATGCAGTATGAACATGTTTAAAGGCATATACTCAAAAATTTATAGTAGTTTCACAAATTCTAAGCTACAATTTTATTCCCCATATTAATTATAAGCATAGAGATAAGCTCACAGATTTCACATCTAATCTTTGGTTGTAAATTGTTCCACCTGTTATCTAGCCCACTAAGAAATAAAACAACAACAACGACAACACTTTGAGGTCTCAATCCACTTTACGAAAAGAAAGCTTTATGAAAAGCCTGAACAATGAATTTAAACATTAAGGAGAAAATGAGAAACGTTAGGTGTGTGAAGTAGGAAATGTTAATTTCATGCACTTAGGAACACACACTCACACCCCACAGTAGTAGAAGCAGTAGAAGAGGAAAACACTACATGTGTAGGGGTAGAAATATTTGTTACATCATGATGCTGGCTGGCGATGGAGGGTTGCCGCCTTAGAGCCCCCTGAATGGAACTTCCACTCTGGAAAGCATTCACTACATCCATCTGCAAGGAATCAGAGATTGTGACAGCTTGCTCAGCAAGAGAGAGAGAACAAGAGAAAGAACCATTCCATCTATTAACATACAAAAAGTAAAGAAAAAGGCACTTTGTACACAGCAGATAAATAGGCAAGAGTAGCATTTTGAGATGAAGGGGGAAAAAGCTAGGAAAAAAGGAGCTTAGAGGAGTATCGACACATTCTTTCATGACCCTTAAAACTTTCGCTCATTCCAGTCACCAGTATTATTTTTCAAAAGAATAAGTTTTGTGGGCTGGGAAGGCTAGAAAAGAAGTTAAGGAGCACACTCAAGTCTCCTCCCCAGGCCGAAAAGCCCTGCTTGGCCCCGTCACCTCTCCTACCTGTCTACCAGGCCCGTACCTGTGTCTGGATTCTGTTCAGACCTCTAAACCACAAGATCTGGCCACGCCGCAACTCCCTTTCCGCATGATCAATTTCTTCAACATCTTCTGCTAATTCTTCCTCAGGTATTTCTTCCTTTTGTGTCCCATGACCAGCTTCTTTTAGGAATTTTAAACGGCTAGTTGGAATTGTTGAAATAAGCTACAACACAGGGGAAAGAATTTAGAAACAAATCCTATCAAGTGCAATTAGTGATCAACTTTAATACAAAAAATATTACAACTTGAAAGCATATCCAATTCGCTTTACCAATGAAGTACTGAGATCCTGTTGCTTAGACTTACTTTCCAAGAAAAAAAGATAATCTTCTGGTAGCTACACAAGTGAAGGATAAAAAGTTTCCCTAAATGGAAATTAACCTGATTATATTTTTCAAATTTTAACTAGGACATATAGGACAGTAAATTACATGGCCATGCCTTGATATATTTATTTAAACTATTATTAGCTGTATTTATTCAAAATAAAATATAAAGGACAGGAGGCTTTACTGGACATAAAACAAGTTTATGTTAGTGCTGCAGAGTTTATGAGAAAAACATGCCTAAATTCAAAAAAGCTTCAAACTTAAATTGAAAAGTTTTATTAAATGAACTTTTTTTTTAAATGAAATATAACCATTTGAAATTGGATTAACACTGATTGATAATGCCACCAAATAGGAACAGATGCCCCCAAACATAAAGGATACAAAACACCAATAAATATGTATTAACTTATAATTATTTATGGCCATTCCTTAAGGCAATATGGCTTATCAGGAGGAAGCAAGCATTCAGTCACATACAGAACTGCTTGGGGAACTGCCAGTCGAACCTTCTAATTTCAAAAAGGTGAGACAGGCTGAGAGCCACATCGAGAGACTAAGACCCTGGGTCTCTAGGTCATCAAAGTCAGTGCTTTTTTTTTTTTTTTTTACCATGGCATACTTAAAATCAATAGAAGACGTCAATCAAAGAGAGTAACCAAAGTCCACTGAGTACACTGTATCGACAGGGAAATTTCCTCTTCCTAAAGTTAGGTAAATATTTTGGGAGGTTGTGAGGTTTGTTCTGACCATGGGGGAACCTTATAAAATAATTGAAATGGTAATCAAAAAATAAAGCTGAACCCAGTATGGATCCTACTTAAAAAAGATCTCTATTAATAAGGTTTTCAAAATGAGTACGATGAGAAACCTTAGAACCTAGAAATACAATGAAGAAAAAGATGAGATGAAAGGTAGGAGCCCTGGTGGCACAATGGTTAAGCACTCAGCTGCTAACTGAAAGGTCAGCAGTTCAAACCCACCAGCTGCACTCCTCGAGAGAAAAGATCTGGCCATCTGCTCATGTAAAGGTTACAGCCAAAGAAAACAGATGGAGCAATTCTACCCTGCCCTGTAGGGTCGCTGTGAGTTGGAATGGACTCGATGGCATACCACTAACACCACAAAGTTAGGCAAATACTTTGGGAGGTTATGAGGTTTGTTCTGCCCATGGGGGAACCTTAAAACGTAATTTAAATGGTCAAAAAAGAAAGGTGAACTAAGTATGGATCCTACTTAAAAGATCTCTATTAGTGAGGTCTTCGAAATGAGTAAGATGAGAAACCTCAGAGCCTACAAATATAATAAAGCAAGAGATAAGATAAAAATGATATAAAAATTGAGCTAAGTGTAAGTAAAACGTGGATGTTTGGTTCGACTGACTTGCAGAGTAATAATACATTCACACAAGTTATATACTGTAATATACATGTTAACTTATGAAAATGTTAGTACAGATTCTCAATTAGCTAGTTTTTTAGTAACGGTAATGGGCTTAAAGTGAACTATGCACACCACACTACGGTATCACTTACTTAACTTTAAAAAAATAATGACACACATTTGCAAATAAGTTACCTACTGTAAAAAGTGACGTATATCTCATTTTTAGAATATACATATACTTTTAAAGCTAAAACCCAACCAAAAACCAAAAACTTTTAAAGCTACTCAATCTAAATAATCTAAAAGAGTTACTTTGTAGGCCACTTTTTCCAGATACCTTTATTTAAAAAAAAAAAAAAATTCTTTACGTGAAGCTCAAGATTTTTTCTATGCTACATTTTGGATTATTTAACACAATCAAAAAGTCAACCGCACAAACTAATTTTACATTTTTGTAAAACAAATTATTCTAAAAGTATAAAAATAGATCAAGCATAAAAATATACAGATAAGAGCATCCTAACTGGCTGTAAACATATCGTCTTTAATAAACGTAAAACTCATTGTAAAAAACAAGTAAAAAACTCACTAAGAAAATTAAAATAGTCTCTTCTCTGTATAGGCAGGTGACATACTGGAACAAATACTGCATTTTTAAAAAACAAATCCATAAATGGCCTCTCTTGGTAACTACTTAGCATCAAATAACAAAACTGATGAAAGAAAATAAAATACTAGAAATTAAAAAAAATCACTTTAGGTTTAAACAAATAATGAGATTTTTACCTGGCCCCAGAGTAACGTTCCCATTCCTAGGAATATTGACCATAGCCACTGTTCTATTGAAAGTTCTGAACAACTGAAAGGTTTTCCACCAAACTGCACAATTATTATCTAGAGGGATAATCAAGAGTAAATTTATTGAAATCTTTAAAAATTTTCAAATCAATACTTTTAAAAATATGCAAATTTTTATCTTCTAAAACTCAGGCTGAACAAGTATTACTGTGATGGTGAAGTGTATTATAATATTTGCAAATGAATATATGACAAATGAAATAAAGTCTCTAACCAAAATATCAAATACATGTATATTTTAATTATGCTTACATAAATAACAAAAAAATTCTTATGACCAAGAAGAATAACTTCATACTATTTGCAATGGAAAATTCCAAGTAACTACATTCCTCTGTATTTACTATAATTCTTTGAATAATTTATGCCTTTCTACAAAAGACAGTGCACTTCTGTGGCAAAGACCATGTTATAGAAAAGCGGACATAATATTCAATCTCTTTTTCCCTGTATAGCTGTTCATTCGCAGGTAACATTTCGATGTTACGATAAGTATGAATGGACTGGCAGAGAAGACAGGCAACTTGCGAAGTTCTATGAAATATGCACTAGCTCAGGTGACACGTCCTCAGAGGTTTGCTCTCCCTTATAAAGACAGTCAAGTCCAACAATCTATGTAAATAAAATTCATAATATAATACTTACACTTCTCTTCCTATTTAACAAGACCTAAAACAGTCTGTGTGGAAATATTAAGACTTAAGTAGCTATATTCACCCTCTTGTGAGTCTGACAAGCCTCTCTTCCATATGGCAGATAGTAGCTGCCAAACATTCAAAGGAAAAAGAATCATTTCAGCAGTTTAACATGTTTAAATTAAAAAAAAAAAAAAAAAAAGATTTTTTTTTCTAACTCCATTCCTAGCAATTGTACTTTATTCCAATTCAAGTGATAGGTAACTGCCAATTCTACTATCCTTCAAAGTCAAGAATATTTCTATGCTTATATTCCCAACTTGTTTGTTAACAGCCCAACCAGCTGGACTGTAACTGATCTGACAATCTCACTTGGGTTTTAATAGTGACATAAAAATAGAATAATTTTCCTTTGTAAACTAATAATGAGCACAAAAAAAGTTCAACACTGATTTTTATTTGTGCTCTCAAAATGTTTTAAATTTAAACTTCATCTTTTTTTTGTAAAATAAAAGATATAAAAAGGAAGATATTATAATACTGGGGAAACAAACCAATGATTATTTTGATTGGCTAGTTTAGCTTCACTAGGAATACTGATCTTTTGCTTTAAAGTTGGAAGAAATAATATTCTTCAGTAGACACCTCAGATCAACACTGTACTAGGGAACTGTAGTTTCAACTTCTGTCATTTTATTTATCACTGTATACTACACGACTAGGTTAATATAAATAGTAATGTGTATTTTAAAAAAAATTTTAAAATTTTTATTGTGCTTTCAGTGAAAGTTTACAAATCAAGTCAGTCTCTCATACAAAAATTTATACACACCTTTATACTCCTAGTTGCTCTGCCCCTAATACGACAGCACACTTCTCTCCACCCTCTATTTCTGTGTCCATTCAGCCAGCTTCTGTCTCCTCTGCCTTCTTATCTCCCCTCCAGACAGGAGCTGCCCACACAGTCTCCTGTTTCTACTTGAGCCAAGAAGCTCACTCCTCCTCACCAGTATCATTTTCTATCTTATAGTCCAGTCCAATCCCTGTCCGAAGAGTTGGCTTTGGGAATGGTTCCAGTCTTGGGCTAACAGAAGGTCGGGGGGCCATGACCTCCAGGGTAGTAATGTATAATTTTAAATTTTGCATATTTAAATGGACTACTGAAGCATTTCCTAAATGTGTACTAAAGAAATCAGGTGTTATCTCTTAAACAGAATATGCTGAATTAAACAAAGACCAAACAGGTTTCCTAACTGTACGATTTCTACAAGACTTTGAATTGTTTGGGGGAAAAGAAAGCAGCTGATATCTGAGTGTTTACTTATTGTCAAGCACTAAGTGCAGAGCTTTATACGCATGGTCTTCTTTAATGCTTCACTATTTCTACGGTGTGACCTAACATTTGATCTCCATTTCACAGATGAAAAAAATTGTAGCTTATATAAGGTCATACAACTAGCAAGAGGCAGTGCAATGATTTGAACCCAGGGCTGACTGACTCCAAAGTTCACACTCATAAGCACTAAAATTATATTGCTTTAACAATCTCCAAGAGGTAGGTAAGAATAGGAAACATTTCCTAAATGTATCATCTGATGATTTAAGGGTAACTCCAGGGCTTAATGTTTCTTGGAACATATTTTGAAAAAACAGTAATTTTGTGTTAAGTGCTACAAAGAAGAAAAGAAACTACAAGTATTTACAAAGATCTAAGGATTATTATGTACTTCATGATCTATCATAAAAAGGGTAAGAATGAGAATCAGCTGTTAAATAAAATAGAAATTAAATTTAATACAATTTATAAGGCGAAGTTCTCCAAGTACTTCAGATCTACAACCAAGACTCTGGGTAGACTGCCTAAGAAACAAAAGGAAGTACGTGTAAATCAAGGGTCACATATTCCCACCTAACCGTCAACAACAGTGCTACCCAAAAGTGTTGGCCCATGACAGGGTAAGGCACGTTCACTAAAAGGTAAATCAATGCACTATTTCCTTCGTCAAGGAACTTTTACTACAACTACTTAACCAACAGCAACAATAAAAAATCCAGCAGCAACAACAACAATAAAACCCTCACCTGAAATAGTGTGATAACTGTTGCTGATTTATATCCTGGTCCGAACTCTGTACCTCACTATGGACCAGCAGCTGGTCCTCAGATCACACTTTGAGTAGCATTGAAATTCTTAGATCTTCACTTCTAAACATGTACTGTCCCTGTATGATTCCACTGTTGAAAAGGCTCACTTTTTAATTCTAAATCTTATTTTGTTCACTGACTTCCTGGTGTAAACACGCACAATTCACTCATCTGTCTTGATTCCTGATTCTACCATTAACAATCTTTTGTACAGAAAAGTATCATAAAGCTGAAAATCATATAAAGACACAGATGTAGTACAGAGTTATATAAAATGATTGAATGCAAACATCAGTCCTACCCCTCACACCCCATTCTCCACTTTGTTTTAGGCCTTGTTTTGACAATATTACAAAATGAAAAACTGGTATGTACCACATGATACAGTCATTCAGAATCATGTGGATTTTAAGATATTCATGTCAAAACTGTTATTATTTAATAATAAGCTCAATTATAGAAATACAACTGCTATTTACTGCTAGAAGCCCTAAAGTGATCACTATGACTAAACTAGAAAAAGTGGTTACCCTAACGTCTATTTTAAACATCATCAAAATTATAATAGCTTTGATAATGATGTAGACTGAACAATTAGATCTGACGAGTGTGAAGTACCACAACCACAGAATCACTAGTACAACTGAGGTTATACAACTTGATATACTCTTCTCACATTCAGAATGCCAGGATAGGGCAAACTGTCACTTAAGATACTTAGAACACTTTTTAAAGCATCACTGAGGTAATACGTAGAAGCCCCAAACATGTAGCTGTCGCATAATTTCTGAAACAAGCCATCTGTTTACCTGATCTTTCCTACATAAAAACTGAATTTGAAACTATCTTCTATGATTACCCACCTGTACCACAAAAGTCCCTAAAACAATTGCGCAGAAGATGGCATTATTAAAGATTCCTTCAAACACATTTCTTTCGCCATGAATTTTCCGGGCATTTATTTCATTGAAAAGTTGCATCAGCACGAAGGTATTAAAAACAATAGTATAATGTTCCGAAGGAGGAGCATGCAAAGGAGCATTTCTTCCACTATCAATATCAAAAAATTTTTCTCCTGAAAGAATGGAAAATTACTATTTTGAAATTAACACACAAAACGACATTTCAAAGAAGTATGAAATAATAAAGCTCAGCCAGACCCTTTATTTGATCTCAAGTGACAGAAAGTAAGGGTTGGAAAGGACCTGTAATTATCTAGTACAACTCTGTTGTTCTATAGCTGAGGAAACTGAAGTTCCTAACACTATGGTTGTATGTACAAGGTCATATATCTAGGTTAGTGGCAGAGCCAGGACAAGAAATCAGGACTCTTTACACTCCACCCCACCACCTATCATACTGATTCCCAAAATTTACTAAGCATTCTCTGATCAACGGGAGACGTTAAAAGATAAACAAGGAGTTGGAAGGAAAATTACTAACTTCTTGAAAAAATTGTAACATTAAAACATCTTGGATGATACTGGCTTTGAACAGAATCAATTAACTGAAGTTTTGTTAGAGATAAAATTCTTACCAGCAAATAAGAGTGTAAAGACTACCACAAGTTGATAGAATGCATGACCCAAAATATTCTTCATCATCGTGCGTGAGATGAGAGGCTTATTTCTACCGTAAGGTTTCCGAAGCAAGAGAGACTCAGTGGGTGGTTCAGTTGCCAGAGCCAGGGAAGCGAGTGTATCCATTATGAGGTTTACCCATAGCATCTGCACAGCCTTAAGCGGTGAATCCTAAAAAAGATATGTTTCCTAATAGATATTCAGAACTATCCAGGGACTCAGCAATTCTCAGAAAGCCTTTAGTATTTTAAAAATTTAAGAAATGGGACTACATTCTTATAGCAATTAACCTAAAATATTAAGCGTCTGCTTGTTTAAATATTAAGTATTTTTAAAAGGTACGTTACATACATTTTTACTTTAAATTAAACAAGTTTCAATAAATAAACTGTCACCTACTTGAGTAATACAGGCACCCGTGAAAGCAACAATCACTGCTACTACATTAACAGTAAGCTGGAACTGAAGGAATTTTGAGATGCTGTCATAGACATTTCGTCCCCACATAACTGCTTTAACAATGCTCGTAAAGTTGTCATCTGTGAGAATAATATCAGATGCTTCTTTAGCTACGTCAGTTCCAGCAATACCCTATTAAAAAAAATTCTGTGAATTAGACTAGACGTTTAAAATATTAACTTCTAAATATTCAAAAAGATAATATAAAATTAGCAAAAGACACTCATGCTTAATAATTACTGACTTAAATTTACTGTGAAAGAAGGCAATTTAGTTAAGAGATATATCTCAAAGACACGGTAGAAATCAAACACAAACAGCGAGGCATTGAAAATAAAGCTCAAATTGGATTAAAAATGGAGGAATAAACAAAGGCATTTACCCAAGTTCTTTTCAAAAGTCACAAAAAAAATGGTTTAAAAAAAAAGTCTCACCAAAACACAGACAGTGGGAAAGGAGATACTGAAGGAAACTCAGGCTGGAGAGCAAATAACTAAATGGTAAGGAATTTAGCAGACCCAGGAAAGCTGAACCCTAAGCCAGCAGTAGGGAAAGCAGAGAAGCAACCTTTAGTGCTCTGCAGAACCCTCGTAAGGCTAAGGATTTGGCAGCGTTAGTAACACTGGAAGTCCGAGTGAAGATGGGACTAAGAACAGGAGGATTTCTTCAAAGTCTACTGAAGACAATGAGGACATACTTAGAAACTCCACACTATGAACAACCCAAAGGTCTATCAACAGTACAATGGGACAGCTTAATTGTGGATTAATAAAAATAACTGAGCTATAGCTATATGCCATAACATAGATGACTCTCACAAACATAATGCTGAACGGAAGCCAGATTTACAATTACATACATTGTGTGATTCTTTTGCACAAAGCTCAAAAACAGCCAAAAGTAATCCTCTTTAGCATTAAAGATCAGAATACTGGTTACCTTTCCAAGGAGAGAGGGCTTAGTAATTGGCAGGAATGAATGGGGCATCTGGGGGTATACATAATGTTCTATTTCTTGTTCTGCATGCATTGAACAGGTTTGTGCACAGAATGGTAATTTATTCAGTTGTACACTTATAATTTGTGCACTTTTGTGTATATGTGTTATATGTCAATAACAAAATTAAAAGAAAAAGCAGTTAGATCCTTAAAGCCCCTTCTCACATCCATGCAACCAGGCAATTTGCCACTTCCATACTCTGGGAGGAGACTGCCTGCTTATTGGCTAGAGGTGATATGACAGAGAACGTCTTAACTGGAGAACACCAGGCACTGTTGAGTGAAGGGGGCTGCCATATTGAAAAACGAGGGTTAAGAGTAATTCCATTTATTGTATGTTGAGACCTCCAGCCTTCTGGATCCAACATTGTCCTGTAGGCAGCAAGCCTGAAGACTCTTTGTGGATGAATCCGATCAGCCTTAAACAATACTGCAATAAAGGATCCCTAAGGAAAAGACCAAGCCAGATCACTTTGAGAAGTTTCCAATTGACAAATCCCACCTATAGAAACAGAGCTTTCCAGCTTCCTAGCTTCTCACTGATAAATATGCATAGACAACCAAGAATCACCTGACATCTGAGGAAAGCACTAACCTGAAAGAGACTCTGGGGGAGACAAAAGCTGATTTAAGGAAAAAAAAAAAAAATCCTGAGAAAGGTAAAAGGTATATCATTAAAACAAGATCAGATTCTAAAACAAGAAGACAAATTTAGAGATCAAAAAAGTACTCTTGGAAGTTAAATACAAAACAAAACGAATATCCCTGAAATTAAGCAAGATGAAAAAGGTAAACAGGAGAAAAGAGATAATAGGATAATAAGTCCAAGAGGTCCAAAATAAAAGGGGATGGGGTGGGGTGGGGAGAAAGAAATTACAGAAAGAAGGAACAGTAAAAGGAAAACAACATTAATTTAGGAAAATTTTGTAAAACTGAATAGGAGTTTTCAGAGTAAAAAGCTACCTTAAGACAAATCATTATGACATTTCAGAGGACTGAAAATAAAGGATCTACATGCCTCCAGACAGGAAAAAAGAGATCTTACAAAGGTTCAACATTCAGAATAGTATGATTTATGATGGAGGAATGAATTAAAAATTCTGAGTGATAATGATTTTTAATCTAAATTTTTAGATCAAGTCAGATTAAGAAACAAGAGTCAGGGAGGATAAGAGATTTTCGGTCATAAAAGTTATGAAAAAGTTTACCTCCCATGAACCCTTTCTCACGAAGCTATTGGAAGAGACGGCTCTACTAGATAAAAGAGTAAAGCAAAAGAGACCATGGCATCAAACCCAGGAAATAAAATGCCAACACAAGAGAGGTACAGGGGATCCCCATGTTTGGAGATCAATGAGATTAATAGCCAGTCCACATTAAAGCAGGTCAGGAGATCTGGGAAAGCTAATTTCAAGAAGATGAGATTCGTAAGAGTGCCAGATGTCTCTGGGGGTACTGAAAGGAGAATCTGGAGATGAATTAATGTAAATGCAAATCTTATCATTCCCTTGTTCAAAACCCTTAAACATTTAAAAGGTAACTTTAAGATAGTAACTGGTGAATAGAAGGTGCTAGACAGAGTGGGAGAAAAATGTAAAACAAAATTCAAATTTATAGAAAAGTCCACACTTGCTGGTATGACAGAGACTGGAGGAACCCCCGAGACTAGGGCCTCCAGACACCCTGCTAACTCAGAACTGAAGCCACACCTGAAGTTCACCATTCAGCCAAAGATCAGACAGGCCTTAAAAACAAACAATAACACACCCATGAGGAACGTACCCCTTAGATCAAGTATACAAGACCAAATGGGCAACACCTGCCCAAAAGCAAAACCGAGAAGACAGGAAGGGACAGGGAGACTGGATGAATGGAAATGGGGAATCTGGGTAAGTGCTCACACACTACGGGGATTGCAACCAATGTCATCAATTTGTGTATAAATTTCTGAATGAGAAACTAATTTGCTCCATAAACTTTCACCTAAGGTACACACACAAAGATATTTGTAATTGGTGTCCAAATAAAAATTGCTTCCATTGTCAAACAAATTTGAGCAACTTCAAATGAAAAAAAGTTAAACAGCTTTGAGTCTCCATTAGGACTCTGCTTGGGAAAGGCTCATCTACAGGAAAAAAACCCAGAATTCCTTATTTTGGTATTCAAGGCCCTTTTTAGGTGGCCCCCTTGTCAATCCTCCCAGCTTCTAGCCCACTACTCACCAACGTCATACCCTCCTTTAGTTATGTTAAACTACTTCTAAGAAGCCCTAGCGGCACAGTGGTTAAATGCCAGGCTGCTAATGGAAAGGTCTGTGTTTTGAACCCACTAGCGGCTCCACGGGAGAAAAAACTTGGCCATCTGGTCCTGTAAGGAGCACGCCTAGGAAATCCTAGGGGCAGTTCTACTCTGTCACGGAGGGTTGTTATGAGTTGGAATCGACTGGACAGCATGCACCAACGCTAAAAACAAAAAAACAAATCCAAATTTTTTGCCATGGAGTCAATTCTGACTCAGAGCGGCCTTACAGGACAGAGTAGAACTGCACGCTAGGTTTCCGAGGAGCTGCTGGCGGATTCTGACTACTGGTCTTTTGGTTAACAGCTGCAGCTCTTAACCAAAAGGTCAGCAGTTGGAATCCACCAGTGAAACCCTGTGGAGGAGCAGTTCTACTCCGTCCCACAGGGTCAAGTCAGAATTGACTCGATGGCAATGGGTTTGGTTTTTCGGTTTAATTCATTGTTGAATGAGGGTCTCTTTGCTGGTATTTTCCTACTGCTCTTCTCCCTCAGCTCCAATGGCACCTCTTTCAGAAAATCTTTCCCAGTCTCTACAGTTAGAGTTAAGGACTTCTTCCTGGAGGCTCTCAGTGTGTTGCGTTTAGTCCTTTCTTGGCTTACTCTGCTGTGATTATTTATTTGCATGTCTGCTGAACATTTAGGAGGTAGGAACTATTCCTATTCACCTCTGGTCCAGATTTTTAAAAACCTCTTAACGTCTGGGGGAATAAACTGACTTCTCACTAATCAAAATAAAGCTTAAAAAGACAGTATTTTAATTACCCTGGGGAAGGTTTTACTACCATAGATGTATTTAGTTATAGGAATATGTCACAGGCGTTTAGCCTTTGATGACAGAAATATCTGTACATGTGGTTAACTGATTTTTGGTAAAAATGTAATATAATAATAATACAATCATACTTTACATGTACCAATGAAGACTTGCTATCTGAAGGAATTCAGTGGGCAGTGACTATACTGTAAAACCCTAGACCTTTGCAAACTAATAATGTACCCATATTAGATTTCTCTTGTAAATCTTATTTTAAATTTTCTAAATTTTATTTGAATGTTGAGTTTGTAAAGTACTGAGTGCTCAAAATGCTCTTTCTGCTTGAAAAATAAGAGACATGTTTACCATTAGAAAGGACTGATCAATAGCAATTTTTCTCGTGGGTATCTAGTAAAATCTCTAAGACAAATAATTTTGTTTTTCAGTTTTAAAATAGGAAACTGAAGAATTGAATACACAACCAAAGCAAATCCAAGCTTGAACAACACTGCTTTCAAGTCCAAGCCACTACGCACTTCTTTTTCTGTATTTTTCAAGTAAATTTAGATTTTTGATAAGCTACCATTAAAAAAAAAAAAAAAAGAAAGGTAGAACAATGGACCTAAGACCGTCAGGGCTTTGGGGGAATAAAGACAAAAAAAAAAAAAAAACTAAACCCAAAAACCAAACCCACACACAGCCACTGAACAATATGTATTTTTGTTTGTAGTACTACATTTACCTGTACTTATTTAAAGCTCTTGGTATATCTGTCTCACACCCAAGTTTTGGGAAGGAAGCTTTTTTAATTTTAAAATGGATTCTATTATGTAAATTGACTTCATGTTCAACTGTCTATAAGAAAGTAGCCAAAAAAAAAAAAAAATCCTACTACATGCTCAAGGGCAGTGATGAATGATTCTGTTCTCCTAAACTCAATGATCCTGTGTGCCTAAAGCAAAAGAAGAGCACTTAATGACTTCTTCAGCTACTCTTCACGAACCTTCAGAAGTTCATACTGGCTGAAGCTGCCGACCCTGTTCGGTTTGCGATGGGGAAGAGTGGGTGTATTTGGGTTCAGAGCAACTGACTGAGAAACAATTTATTCCATTTTTTCCCCAGCTCTCTCTCTCCCTACCTCATATTCAAAGAACCACGATGGTTCTTCTAATGTAGCAGCAAAATGTCAGGGGGACAAATTATGCAAATAAACACTGGAACAGGTCAATATCCACTTGCTTGAAACCTTTCTGATGGGTTTCAAAATGCAAAATCTCTTATTTTAGAAAGATAATGAGTGCACATACCTTATAGTATGAAATATTCCCCGAGGGGAGTTAGCACCCCATAAAAACACATTAACATCCTTACAATTACTATGAAGTCTCACACTAAGTGGGATAAATGATTGCCTCACATCAATTCACAACAAGTTTTGCAGTAAAACGAGTCTGCTGCAAATGTAGGAAAAACATTTCAGGTTTTCAGAGATTTCTGGATTTGGGAATCATAAATGTGGATCTGCATTTTCTAAAATTTAGTAAAACACTTCACATGTTCTATGGTACTGAAGGCATTATGATTCATTCCAACACTGAAAAACTCTACAAGAAACTGATTCTAAGATTTAACAACTTAACTTCATTCATGTACTACTTGTACACGTGTACATGTATTTCATGATATCCATTTTATAGTAAACATTTCATCTATACCTATACTTAGAGTATAAGAAAATGGTAATAAAATGCTGAAATTTTCTAACACTTTAAATAATCAAATTTAAATTGAGGGTTTCAGTGAATACAAGTAGGTTTTTCTCAGTCAAAAAGATGATGTCCATATATTAAATGATGACATTCAACTACACTTAAGAGACATTTTTCAGCTTAGTGGAAGATTCTCAATTATATTTTTAATTTAAATACACATAACTGTTCTAAGCATGTCTTTACTTAAAGAGGGTTGTTGTGAGGTTCCCATGAGAATGACAGATATTAAAATATTTTACGGAATACAAGGTAAACGAATATTATTGCAACTGTCCAAGAAATAATTTTCTAGCCAGACTGAGTGTATCAAATAATAGTACTGTATAAACTAATTAGATTTATAAACCAATTTAGGCTTAATTGATTATCCCTCAAACTAATCTGAGGGACAGTATTTAAAATCAATAGTAATTAAAAAAAACAAAAAACCCCAGCCAGTAAATTACATCTGAGTATCGGAATAGGTAAGTTCCTACCATTGCAAATCCAACATCTGCTTTCTTTAGTGCCGGGCCATCATTCGTACCATCACCAGTTACAGCTACCACCTGGCGTTGTTCTGAGACAGTGCTGTCAATTATACCTTAAATAAAAATATTTGTGCTTTAAAGACATTCTCATTAAGTAATAAGGTAATTCTGCAGAATACCCTGACTAGTTCATTATGGAGACTCACTGTTAAAAATAAACACACACAGAAATGGGAACTGTTTAGACGTTCAGTAAAGACCAACTTTAGAAACCAAGATACGTAAGAAGCAATATCCTAACCTAATCACCGAAGATAAACATATTCACCTAAAGTAGCAAAAAGAAATGTATTTTGATTTTACTGGAAAAGATGATATCCATGATTCAATCTAATATTCAGTATCTATTACTATTTTCCTAAGTAGGACATGTTTCTCTGTTAAGAAACTGTGAAATAACAGTAAAATCTACTCACCTTTAACCAGTGTATGTTTGTCAGTAGGAGATGATCTTGCAAGTACTCGAAGTTTTGGCCAAATCTTGTCTATCCGCTCCTGCTCAATCTATAAATTTTTACCAAAGTTAAAATGTGCCCAAAGCTAGCTTCATCATTCCAAAATTAGTTATCATATGTACCAGTGGTCCTCAAAGTGTGGTCAACAGACCAGCAGCAGCCTCAGCAACACCTGGGAACTTGTGAGAAATGCAAATTATGGAGCACTACTCCAGGCCTCTCTCATCTGAAACTCTAGAATGGGGCCCAGCAAGCTGTGATTGCCAGGTGACTCTTGAGGAGAACCGCTGCTACATATCAGTGTAAGATCAAATTTTCAAAATCTCCCCATTGCCTAAGAAAATGGAAACTCCTTGGTTTAGCACGGAAAAAGCTCAGGGAGTTTGAAATATACTCCGTCTCAAGTTTTCCAAACTCATCTCCCCATACTTCCTTACACATACTCTACTTCGCAAACGGACCTATACTGAAGACTACTTCTGAAATCTCATACAGCATACCTGGCTGGAAACATTCACTCCCTTTAGATGCATTTCTCACTTTTCCTTTTGATCCCCTAGAATGTTAGTTTTTTGCCCTTGAGGGGTGGACTGCATTTATACATATGTGGTGCCTAATATATAGTACATCTTTAACACATATTTAATGAAACTCCTAATATTAAAAAAAAAAAGATCAACTAAAAAAAATTGTTTTAAAACCTTACCTCTCCTTTTTCATTTCGTATTCTTCTGTTGAAATCTTTACCTTCTAGGCACAGGAAATCTTCCCCAGGGTGTAAAATGCCACATTTGGTAGCAATAGCCCGAGCAGTATTAATATTATCACCGGTAACCATCCGCACAGTAATTCCAGCCCTCTGGCATTTCTTTATTGCATCTGGTACCTGGTTTACAAGGAAAAATTCCTGTTACCATTAGAAGAATAGTATTTCTGGGGGTGGGGTGGGGGGGAGATATCCTACAGAATATGCATTACATTTAAGTTCCCCAATAATTTCATCTCAAAAAAAAAAATATTTCTTGAACTGTTTCTAGTAATCTTTTCTTTTTCTTCCACTGCCACAGTCCTAGTTCAGGCTTCATTTTCAGTTGTCACTCTACTTAAACTGTTTGCATTATTTAGTTCCAAAGGCTTTGGAAAGCTCCCCACTCACCATCATTCAGTTATTCTTTTCCAGTTGGCTTTTTACTTTTCTAGTTTTACAGCCCAGATAACACTAGAGTAAATGTTAGGTGGTTCTGGTTGGCTCACTTTTCTTCTCACTCTATATATACTTTTCAGGGATACCTCATCTACTCCCATACCTTCACCTACTATCTACGTGATAACGACTTCCAATTCTCTATTTTTCCCTCACCTCACTGTGAGAGCTGGATTCATAATTCTGCCTGAAAACTGAACATCAGTATTTGGGTGTTTAAAAGGGAGGCCTTGTTTTCTAAACCTAACTATCTATCTAACAGAACCCGAAGGACCACCTGCGCCTCTTTCATCTCTCTTACCCTGCCATCTCTAAAGGCTAAGCAGTCTTACAGATACTACCTCAAACCTTCTCTGCACCACGCCTCTCTATTAAACAGCTTTTTAATTGGCATCTCTGCCTTTATGTTTGATCTTCCTTTAAAACATCTTATATACTTGATGGTAGAGTTCTTTTTCCTAACACCAATACACTTTCTTAAAAATGTTTGATGATTGCTCAACTGTTATACTATAAACCACAAAGTTTTCAGTACAACAGAGTACCACAACTGAGCCTCAGCTTCGTTTTCTGGCTTGTCTAAAATTATTCTCTATTACCCATCACTTGTTATAAATAATAAGTCTATGTTTTTGGTTTTATGTATCATTTCTATGTCTCTGCTTCTGCCCTTAAAAAAAAAAAATCTTTTCCTACTCCTCTCTAACCAGATAATCCATACTGATTCTACCAGAGCAGGGACTGCATATTCAAATGCTAGACAGTCTCGTAGGTAACATAAATAAGAAAAACACTGAAAAGTGACAAACCTGAGACAAATACCTAAGGAAAGAGCTACTCAGCTTTAGATTATTTCTGCCATGGCAGAATTAAAGTCGGAAGATTTCAAGAGAAAGCAGAAATCCAGATTTGTGTGTCACCTCCCAATACTTAAAAATGTTTTACACACACACACAGGCCAAAGATAACTTGACCAATGGCTAAATTTGGCCTGTAGACATTCACATACGTGATGTCTATTCTAAATCCAGTTTAAAGGTAACTTCTCTGGAGCTTTCTTGGCCTGCATAGGCAGAATTGTTCCCTCATCTTATACAAACCTCTATTATAGGTCATTACATCATATTATAGTTGTCTACCTGAGTCCTTAGAAAGTCAATGAGCTCCTTGAAGGTAGGGCCTTTATCTTCTCATCTCTGTATCAACAATGCCTGGTACAATACCTTTTGTGCATTTAACAAACAAGTGCCTGGCATACAACTGGAACTTATACTAGTCACTGAACTATTAAATACCTTTAGGAATATAATCACTCTTAGATATTTTCTAAGAGGGGCACTTCCTGATAGGGTACCATGAGTCTTAAAATATGTGCGCAATATAATTATTTGCAACTTAAACACGTATGTTATCTCTAAGTATTACGGTTTACATCGTAAAGATTTTTCTCCCTAATCAACTGTTGGTCATTCAAATCATCACAGGGGGATATCCTATGTATTCACTCAAATTAATATTTACTGAATACCAGGAACTAGGCTTGGTATCAGTGATACAACGGTGAGCAAAAGGAGAGAGTCTACCCAGATTATTTAAAAAAATCAACATTTGATTTTGAAAACATTAGTCAACTGTATAAGTATAATACATATCCTGATATCCCATTTAAGACAAAAAGAAAATTAATTTATATAAATGCTCACTGATTAGGCAGTAACCCTAAATCATTTGGACAGGGGAACAATGAATAAGAGGAAGAAATTGGTCTGAAATCAAACTGTGTAGCAAATAATGTTTAAGAAAGGCAAACTAACATGTATTGACTACTTATCGTGTGCTATTGGGTAAATTCCATAGCGACCCTATAGGACAGAGTAGAATTGCCCCATAGGGTTTCTGAGGCTGTAACCTTTACATATATAGGGTTGCTATGAGTCAGAACTGAGTCAACAGCACCTAACAACAACAATCTTTATGGAAGCAGACTGCCACATCTTTCTCCTGTGGAGTGGCCTGTGGGCTCAAACCGCTGACCTTTCAGTTAACAGCCAAGCGCTTAACCACTGCACCACCAGCGTATTTTATGGACTACTTAACAACCACCAAGTACTTCCACTTAAAATTCAAACTACCTCCACTTGTACAGAAAAGGAACTGAAGAGAAGTCCAGTATCCAAGTGCCTATGCATACATAATAAAGCTGGATTTCTTCCAGGTACCTAATTAATCAAGATTCCCTACACCGAGAGTATACAGTCTAGAATATTCAGAGAAAGCTTTTATATTACAGTGTTTGATGTTAGTTTAAAAGTATCCATCTCATTTTGTGATACCGAAAAATAAAGTGCCGCTCACGTTTAAAAAGGATGACGTTCTCCATCAACCTCAATGCCAAGAGCATTATACTAGTAATGTTTTCAAAGGACAAAAGCTGAAGATATCTTGGTTTAACATTAAATTTAGATTAAGTTTTAAACTATAAGTCAGTACATAAAACTTTGAATGGTCTTCCTTCGATCAAAGGTTGGTGGATGTATCTACCAGAACTCACGGTGATTTCTAAAAGGCTGCTTCTTCTGTCTTATTACATCTGTAATACCATCTACCATCGACCTAGTCCTGCAATTTAAAGGCTGGTTCCTCCTCCTCTGCAACACTTTTAATTGTTCCCGTATCTCAGTCTTACAGCCTCTTCTGTAGCTACACTTTCCCTGGATCTCATTTAGTCTCACCTGTGAATTCTCCAGGCTAGACCACTTTCAGACTCCCAGGTCCAAACGCCTACTTGACATATACACTTGAATGAGACACCTCAACAATGCCTAAAATAGTATATCCAAACCCAACATATTCAATCCTATTGGTACTATCTCCACCTAGTTTAACTCATCCTTTTCTTTCCACCTTCAGTGCCACAACCATAGTCCAAGCCATCATCATCTCTTGTCTGGATCACAGCAATAATCTTACTGGCTTCCTTGCATTTACTTCTCTTTCTCTCTAATCCATTTCTTACACAGTACCCAGAATAGTATTTTAACAACATAAATCATGTCACTTCCCAATCTGAATTTCTTTAATGACTTCTCACTGAATTTTAGAATAAAATTCAGAGTCCTTATGGTTTAGTAAGGCCAAATATAATCCTGTCTCCCCCTTCTTCTCCACACTTACAGCCACACTGGCCTCCTTTCCATCTCTGCAAATAGCTATACTTTTCTCACCTTCAGGCCTCTACATTTTTTTGTCCCCTTTGCCTGGAATGCTCTTCTTCCAAGCCACATACATGGTTGGCTCATTTTTGGCTGTCTGATCTTAGCTCAAATGTCATAGCCTGAGAGATTCTTATTGTGGTCTCCTTCAGCTGGCTTACTTCATCATCCTGTGTATAGCCTTCCTAGTCCTTATCACATTTGTAATTGTCTTATATGACGTCATCCTCTGTATGCCATCCAGAATGTCAGGTCCCTGAGAGCAGGGACAAAGTCTGATTTTTTATGTTTATTTTCACTTGGTATACCATCCATGCAGCTATCACTCTATTTTCCCTCTCTAGAATATAAACACCATGACTAATTTTGTTCACTGGTATGTTCCCAGTGCCTAGAAGGGTGCTTGGTACAACACATTAGGTGTTGAATCAGTTAGGTGATACATCAATTAGCTGATAAAGTCATGTGCTTTTACTCATGTTGCCTTCTTTTCTCAGAATGTGCTTACTGCTATGTCTCTTGGTCTAACTAATACATCATCATTCTTTAAGACCCAGATCAGGTAATTAACCTCTAGGAAATCTTGTCTAATCTTCTCCCAGTACTTAATACAGCATTGTTGTTGTTAGCTACTATAGAACTGGTCCTGGGCTAATGGTACGCCAATGCACAATGGGACTGGACTGTTGTGACCCATAGAATTTACACTGGCTAACTTTCAGAAGCAGATCACCAGGCCTTTTTTTTTCTAGCCTGCCTTAATCTGGAAGCTCTGCTGAAACCTGTTCAGAGTCACAGAAACATGAAAACTTCCACTGATAGGTGAGTGGTGGCTGTGCTTTAGGTATACTGGCAAGGAACTGAACCTGGGACTCTTGCACGGAAGGTTGAGAATTATACCACTAACCACCACTGCCCTCTAACATAGCAGAGTGGTGTTTTAAGACCATGCACTTTTGACAGAGGTGGGATTTAAACCATACTAGTTCTATTGTCTAGTGTTAACCTCTTATGTCTCATTTTTTTTTTCATCTGTCAGAACGTGGCACATGATGAGAACCCAAGGAAAGAATGTTGTTGCTTTAGACTAGGGCAGGGGCTCATGTGTGGTACTCTTTCAAAATGCTCTGTATATTATATAGCCAAAAACACAGAAACATCCTGGGTTATAATTACCATGTGTGTGTCCTCCCCCACCCAAGACAGTGAGTGACTTCTTTGAGGACATGGATCAGATCTCAAAAATCTTTAGGTCTCTAGTGCCTAGTACAGTGCCTGACACACAGCAGTTATTCAATAAATGGTTTTTGCTTTGAATGAACAAAACAAAACTTTTTTTTTTTTTAAGAAGAAAAGCAAAGTCTAGAATTGCAAATTTTCCAGTAGTATAGTCATTAGTCACATGTGGCTATTAAATTTAAATTAAAAGTTCAGTTTTTCAGTTGCACTTGCCACACTTCAAGAACTCAATAGTCACATGCAGCTAGTGGCTACATGTCATGGATTGAATTATGTCCCCCCGAAAATGAGTGTTTCAATTTGGCTGGGCCATGACTTGCAGCATTGCGTGGTTGTCCTCCATTCTGTGATTGTTATTTTATGTTAAGAGGATGAGAGTGGGATTGTAACACCCTTATTAAGGTCATATCCCTGATCCAATGCAAAGGGAGTTTCCATGAGGTGTGGCCTGCAGCACCTTTTATCTTACAAGACATAAAAGGAAAGGTAAGCAAGCAGAAAGTGGGGGACCTCCTACCACCAAGAAATCAGCGCTAGGAGTAGAGTGCATCCTTTGGACCTGGGTTTCCTGCGTGGAGAAGCTCCTAGTCCGGGGAAGATTAATGAGAAGGCCAAAGATTGATGAGAAGGCCAAAGAAAGAGAAAGCCTGCCTCTGGGGTTGATGCCCTGAATTTGGACTTTTAGCCTAAATAAATTTCTCTTTGTTAAATCCATCCACTGTGGTGTTTCTGTTAAAGCAGCACTAGCTAACTAAGAGAGAATCTGGTACCAAGAGTGGGGTGCTGCTCTAACAGATATCTAAAATGTGGAAGCAGTTTTGAAACTGTGAATGGATAGAGGACCAGTAGCAGTAGAACCAGGAGACCAGCGCAAAATGGCACTGGAGCCAATCCACAGAGAGAGAGAGAGAGCTGAGTGCCTGTGCATAGGAGGCTTCCTGGTGGAGTGGGGTATCTCCAGGTACTTATCTGTGCAGCTACAGAGCTTTGGAACACTTGCCCCAGCAGGGCAGATGTGGGCGTGAGGCCTGAGGAGTCAAGGCACCAAGAAACCAGGAAGCAGAAGCTGAAGAGATAAGGAAAACAGGAAGCTGAGGTGCCTCAGTCTCAGAAGGTATGGTCACAACCTTGTTGGTTTCAAAGGGTGGGGCCGTGGACTGTGGTGTTTCTAAGGGTGGACTCACCACTCAGATGGACTAGGATAATGGTGCCCTACAACTGAAGGTGCAGAGCTGCCATCCCAGTGGGCCCAGAAGGTGGAGATGAAGCCCAGGGCCAATAGGCCTCCACTCAGAAATCAGAGTGTGGTGAACACCTAGAGTCTGGAGGGCAGGGCCATTGTGTAAACTGTCTCAAGAGAACAGAGGACTACTTTCAAAGCCTTGAGGGCTAATGTGTTCTGCTGACTTGCTTGGTGCCTGTTATCCCTTCTTTTCCTCCACTTTCTCCCATTTATGATGGAAATGTCTAGCTTGTACCTGTTCTACCATCATATCTTTGGAAGCAGATAATTTGTATTCTAGATTTCACAGATGAAGAATCTTCGGATTTTGAATGTGGAGTTAGGACTTTTGCTATGATCATGGGATGAATATGTTTCGCACATTGCCAAGGATGTGATTTTTGGGGGCCAAAGGGTGGAATGTCATGGATTGAATTATGTCCCCCCAAAAATGTGTGTTTCAATTTGGCTGGGCCATGATTCCCAGTATTGTGTGGTTGTCCTCCATCTTGTGATTGTAAATTTATGCTAAAGGAAGATTGTGGTGGGATTTTAACACCCTTCCTAGGGTCACATCCCTGATCTAATGTAGTTTTCCTGGTGTGTGGCCTGTAGCACCTTTTATCTTACAAAAAGCAAGCAGAGAGTGGGGGACCTCACACCACTAAGAAAGCAGTGCTGGGAGCAGAGTGCATCCTTAAGATCCATGGTCCCTGCGTAGAGAAGCTCCTAGTCTAGGAGATGACTGATGAGAGGGACAACAGAAGGAGAAAGCATTCCCCTGGGGCTGATACCCTGAATTTGGACTACTTGACTGTGAGAAAATAAATTTTTCTTTGTTAAAAGCCACCTGCTTGTGATATTTCTGTTAAAGCAGCACTAGATAACTAAGATGCTACTGTACTGAACAACACAGAGAAAATTTCTATCATTGCAGAAAGTGCTGTTGGACAGTAATGGTCTAGAGACTGTGAAAACAATGATTTAATGGTCACTAGTAGATTATTTAATTTAGGAGCCCAGGTGGCACAGCGGTTAAGAGCTCAGCTGCTAACCTAAAGGTCAGCAGTTCGAACCCACCAGCCGTTCCTTGGAAACCCATGGGGCAGTTCTACTTTTTCCTTTAGCGTCACTATGAGTCAGAATTGACTCAGCAGCAACGTGTTTGGTCCTGGGTTTGGTTATTATTTAAACATCAAATGAAAAACCTACCCAGTGTGAAAGCACTATTCTAGGTAATGGTGCTATAAACACCAAGGAAGCTAATTAAAAACTCTAGAAAGGTAGCGTATGCATCACAAACACTATTATTTCAATTATCTTGGATTCACATAGAAAAAAATAAAATCACAAATACCAAGAATTTTACCAGAAAATTAATTACAATTAATGTCTAGGTCTTCTACAGTTAAGAGATTCTGCATATGAAGAACACAGAATGCTTTATCACCTCAGGTCTCACAGGATCTTCAATTCCCACAACAGCAATGCATGTGAGGCCGGTGACAATATCATTTTCATTATCCCACTCTGGTTCTGGTTCTCCTGCTGGGAAATCTCTGAATGCAAGACACATGGTTCTCAAGCCTTCCGATGCCATAGGTTCAATCACAGTTTTTACAATATCATCACGGTCCCTTGGTCTGAATACTTTTGCCTCACCATTAGCACTCAAGATTTTGAAACACCTAAAAGAAAATGTTGAATCCAAATAAATATCAATGATTAACAAAAATAATGGTTAATGCCACTTAAGTGAACTGGAAGGGCTGGAAATCATGAGATCTGATGATCTGAGAATTACATGTATTGCATTTTTACAGACCTAAATCATATCCACTTTTCACCTTCCCCTTTACAAAAGAGAGGGTTGTTATCTTCAGGATTTTCATTTGCTAGTCCTCCATTTTGTCAGTTATGCTATATATTCTCTAATCTTTCTCATCTGGAAATGCAGTGTCTTTAAATTTTTAGTATAGAATGGGTCATTAATTTGAATTAACACAAACTTGGCAAATATTTTCTTTTTAAAGTAAAAGCTTATGTTTAATCAGCTCTTTACCCAGGTGCAGGAAGTTACTTTATTACCTATATGTTAACCATGGAAAAAAATAACTTATTGTTAAAACACTGTCTCCAGTCCATCCTTTTTCTTCCTACCCACCTTATTCCCCGATGCAAAAATTTTCAATCACAGCTTGATTAAACAAAACAAAACAAAAACTTCAGTTATACTATCTGGTCTACTTAATTAAGTTTTAATTGCTCAGCCTAACATTCCAGAGGCTCTACAACAAAATGTGAACACAGCCATGGGAACACTTACTGTACACTTACTATCAGGCCTGCACTAGATGTTTTATATTCATTGTTTTATTTCACCGGCAAAGAGTTGATGGTGAGCACTTCCTTCTTCAGTGAAGAAAACAGAAAAATCTGCCCAAGATTCCATAGTTAGATTGCTAAGAGTCAAAGCCTAATCTGTCTTGATTAAAAAACCTCCCTATTCATTCCACTATACCATCTACCTGCTACTCAACTAGCCACAAATGAGAAAGAGATTTCTAACCTTTCACACTGAAATCAGATAACCAGGTATACCCTGAAGGTAAGAAAGCTCTGCTTGCCCTGTGGGCCATTACAGCCCATCACTCCGCAGTTCGCAGCTGACCTACACAACAGCTCTTCTCTCAATGTGACCTGCACATTCCTGTCTCCTTTTCTTTGATGGAGCTTCCTTCACACTGATGATCTTACTTCACACTAAAACCTATCTTAAATGTCACATACTCTGTAGAGTGATCTCTCATCTTAAAACTTTGTACCCATTTATCATGTGCTACTTTTTCAGTTGTCTTAAACCTATTAAATTACAATCTGTCAAGTGTTCACTAAAATAACCTTGTTTCCACACATAATTCACATATAAACAAATTAAAAGCAGGTATTTTAAATGTTACAATTTCAAATGATTTCCAATTCTTCCAAAACTGTCTTAACAGTTCTTTGCTAGGATTAAGGAAAGCAAAATAATTTTAACACCTGTAGTAACAAACATTACGGAAATTACACGTAAACAGATAAAGTCAAAACGATGCTAACAGTCTGCAAGAGGGCAGTAAGAAACACTACCATTCAAAATGACAGAATATATTTAAATATGACATTGAAGCAGAATAAATATGATAAAACTCATTGATATAAAAGAATTCTCAACATCTAACTTTAATGCCTTGCTATTCTAGGGACACTGAATCGGAATAGACTCGACGGCACTGTGTTTGTTGTTTTTTGTGTTTTTATTCTAGAAGCTAATCTATAGTTCATTCATCCCAGTTTTTCGAGCCTACAATCTATAATGCAGTGGTGAAGATAAAAACTTGTTTTTCTTCCCAGGAGGTTTTTAATTTTCATGATACTATAACAATGGAATCAACAGGTCTAAAAACAAACATCAAAGTTTACTTCATTAAATCTACCAGATTGAATGTAATGGGTTTTTTCCTCCCTGTATCAAAATACAAAGGAATAAGAGAAGCTAGAGTATGAAAATGGTAGAGTACCACGGACAAATGTCTAGATACCATAAAATACACAGCCCAAAGCTCTGAAGGCCCTGTCAATTGTCTGACGTTCATAAAGAGAAGACAATAACAACAACAATGTACATATGCCATAAAGCAACTACAAACAGCAATTTATTCATCTAAGTGTTTTACTCTTACTTTTTCAGAATTATCTCAGAGGCACCCTTGCTGAATATTCGAAAACTTCCATCTGAATTTTTCAAGACAGTACTCATGGACTTCCTAACAGAATTGAAGGTGTAGACTTTGTACAGTGCTTCTTCTGGTATTTCATTTCTAACATCCTGATAATCCCGTTTTAAATCCAAAAGAAGTCCCAACAAGGCACATTCAGTTTTATTACCAACATGACGAGGTAATCCACCCTCTTTCTCTGGTGGCTGTAAGAGAAAAAGGTTTAGAAGCTAGAATCATTTTGTTTCTCTATGAAAGTTTTATTTATAATGTAAAACAGAATGCTACATTCCAAAATGAAATCATACAAGAAACTTTTACTGATGTCAGCATTTTCAAGAGGGACACAGAATTTAAGGTAGAAAAGAACTCTTGGCCGAGAATGACACTGATTCCAATCTCAGCCCTGACGGATACTAGCTACATGAACTTCCGGCAAGTTACCCAACCACTGTGATCCTTGGCGTCAGCATCTGTAAAACAGCACTTATGATTTATGAATTAAATCTGCTAAGAAGCATCACAGTGGACTTAATAAATTTTAATTTTCCTTTTTTCATTGAATATCCACTTATTTGTAAATAACTAAAAATTAAATCTACATTAAATATTCTTTACAAGCTTAAAATAAAACTACATGAATTAAAATAAAGTACTGTTTGCCTTAAATGTATAGAAAAACTTTAGTTCCTTTATTGTCTCTTCACAAATATTATAAGATCATCACAATAGCATTAAGGGCAGATGTGATCATCTTAACAACTGAAGAAAGTAAAGCTCAGATTTTTAGCTATAAAAAAGGCAAAGTTAGATCTAGAACCAAGACCCTGTAAGTCTCCAGTCCAATAATTCAATTCATGTATATTTTCAATAGTTCAACAACTTGGATGTCAACTTTGTCAAGAGTTTTCACACATACATCACTGAACATTTATCAACAAGTCAAACAATTTCATGCTTTAACTTATAAATATGATTTAATAAAACCTGAGAAGTTGAAAATATTCTAAGGTAACACTAACCTAGAATTACTTTATTGCATTAAAAGTGAGAGAACCATCTTACAGGTGGGACCTACTGAGAAACCAAAACAGAGTATATATCAAACATATAAAATGTATTATTTTAAGTTGAAATCCGGTTTCAAAATTTCCTCTAGAAAATTGAGAACTGACTTTCTATTCTATAGTAAAATAGCCTGGTCTTTCACAAAATAAGCTTAACAAGAACGTAAAACTAAGAACCACCCTCCTTTGATTATAGAGCTTAAGAGTTCTTGAATACAGGAATTTCAAAACATAGGATAAAAAATACAAGCAAACAGAATGTATATGTGATCAACGGACCTTACTCATAACACAAATTATTATCAAAAGAAACTTTATACAGTATATTGATACATGCCTTTTAAAAACCTAAAACAATCCAGTTCCTCAATTTTTTAAAATAATGATAGGTATGAAGAACTTTAATCATTACAGGTTTGAAAATTAATTTTAATACATAAACTAATTATTGAAGAAATCTCACCAATATTTTTGATGTATAAGCACAGTTCACAGAAATTCCTGTTACCAGATAGGACAGAATATTTGGTGGAATAGCTTCGGGTTCAGGAACCTTTTTATAATGTTTTTCATTTATGTAAGCTTGGACAACTGTCATCCTGTTCATTGTCAATGTTCCTGTTTTATCTGAACAAATGGCTGTAGCATTTCCCATGGTTTCACAAGCATCCAGATGCCTTACCAAGTTATTATCTTTCATCATTTTCTACAGTGACAAAAAAAAAATAATAATCTAGTTAAAGTTACTTATAAAACCCAGTCATCTCATTGTATTAAAATTATTACACCTGCTTTAAAAATCACAACTAAAACTCCCAAATACATACAGTTGCATAGTAACTGGAAGAATTTAAGCATATTTGACATATTCATATAAACTGAAGAGAGTACCAGCTTTTTCTGTTTTCAATCATTTTATCACCAAACAGCATAATCTAGTAAATGAATGCAGTTACCCGCATGCATACCCAAATCACCTTGACTATGTGCCTCCAGTAGCTCCTGCTGAGTTACAAGAGCAGTGACAATCTGTACTCTAAGTATAAGGTACTTAAAGTAGTATAAGAATATATTACATTTAAGCGTTAAGTCTCCTTATTAAATGGAAAACACAAGATACTTGTATCAATCACCAAGAGAAAAAAGTAGCATTTAACAGCTAAAATAAAGAGTTTGTGGGCATGAAGTTGTTTGACTTTTAAAATTCTGATTGACTGAGTTAACATATCAAAACCAGAATGGATCATTTGCATCTATTCCATATGCTGGCTGACTTGGAATTATCACCCTTAGCAGCAGAATATGTCTCACCTCTTTTTCTCACTTAACAACAACAAAAAAATCACTCTAAAAAAGCAACAGTTTTCAGAATTGGCCCAGACAGCATTTAAATTAAAATACAGCAAGTCTCCACACATATGTGGAACGGGTTAAAAACTACCTAAGGTTATTTTTACAAAGTGTGTCCTGTGACAACTAATATGCAAGATACTGCAAAAACTGGTTCCTTGAAGAAATAAATATGGGGAAGACATATGTATACCTCCCAAATTACTTCTGATTTGCATTAAATATTAAAGATTAAAAGAATAAAGTTCTGCAGTAAAGAAAACTTGTTCAATTTTGTCAAACACTAAGAGAAAATCCCTTATGAATATAACCCAGTGAAAGGACGAGAAACTGGTAATATAAGAGATAAATTACATATTTAATCAAGTTTACAGGACAACAGTTAAAATGCTTTTATTAATTTTCTACTCAACACAAGTCAATCTTGCGTATCCTTCTGATCAACTGAAAAACTGTTATCATTAATGACCACTCATAAAAAATTGATACTATTGGTAAAATGACTGATCAATGTGTCTGAAACTTGTATTTCCCCATTATTTCTAATTTTAAACATCAAAAAAGAATAGATGAATACATCATAATTCATCATCATTTTGATACATTTACCATTTTATTTTTGAAACAAAAGATGTTAAATGCCTGAAAATACTCCACGATAAACAAAAAGTATTCCCATCATGGCAGGTCTATTATAAAACACTTTGGAGTATTTATCTATTCTTTATATTGCTCAATGTCATCAACGCTACTTAAGGAGAACTGCTAATTAACATTAGAAAATTTATAAGAACATCTTCTTCCATAAAGCATACATTTTTTTACTTGGAAAGCCATTTTGGAAGATCAAAATTATACAAGCTAAACTTCCATATGATATGAAATTAATAAAAATAAATGAACAATCTTCAAACAGATTATTACTCTCTGTAAATGGCAGTTAGCAAGGCCATTGAAGCACACTTTCGGTATTCTACTTGGAAATCAAGGACTGTAAATCCAGTGGTCTGAATAGTTATTCAAGGGAATAAGCAAGTGGGCACTGAAGTGGGAACACAGTCGGGGTATTTGAAAAGCAGCAGGTAGGCTGGTGAAACTAGGCCAGAGGGAGTGAGAGGAAGAATGGCGGGGAAATGAGTAAGCAGAGGCCAGACTGCGGAGGGCCATGGTGTAAGGAGTTTGGATTTGATTTTAAGTGTGATGAGAAGTCACTGGAGGGTTTCAGCAAGGAAACAGTAGGCTCTGAATTAATTTTTAGAAACATGAGTCTGTTACTATGCAGAGATTAGACTACTTGTCAGGGTGTGAGGAGAGAAGAGTGGAAGCAAGCAGGCCTTGAAGCCTGGACTAGAGAGAAGCCTCTTTTGGCCTTGTACCACAGGTAAATGACCAACATTCTTACCTTAATTTTACAGATGGGAAATGGAGACGATATGATTTGACAACATAACTTCCATATAATGAAAATGAGGCTAAAACTTTGTCTAGTAGAGTTGTGCTTAGCTTTGTGTCACTATGTACAGAGACACTCAACTGGGGAGAGGAGACAGCAATTCTAAAGCAAACAGTGCAAAGTTATGTGAATCCTCCACTTTCAAAACCAGAAAAGACAGGAATCAGATTTGCATTTCTATGCCAGATGTGGCTTTCAATATAATACATCTCCTTAACTATTTTCTACTTACCTTGACTGAATAAGCCAGTGAGATAGTGACCGCAAGTGGAAGACCTTCCGGCACTGCTACCACTAAAACTGTAACTCCGATAATGAAGAACTTCACAAAATATTGTATGTAAATCGGTGTACACTCAGCAAGCCATGGTCTCTTCTGAACCCAGAATGTATCAATTACAAAATATAATACTAGGATGATAACCGTGATGGCAGACATCAACAGACCTTTCAGTGTATTTAAAAAAAAAAAAAAGAAAAAAAATGTAATTACTTAAATATTTCAGACACTACCCATTGCAGTTACATTTTAGCCTCTGAAAGCATTGTAATTGGCTTGATAAGATTTTTATTTTAATTTCTCTGAGAAACTGTTACCTCCTTTCTGCAGCTAACTCATCATTTGACACCGTCAGACTAAATTTTCTTTTTGCCTCCAAGTGTAGCCTGTCCTCAGGAAGAGCTAGGAGAAAAGCATTTAAGATTCTTTCCTAAACTTCACTGTATCTTCTGCTTCCTACAAAAGCTGACAAAGTAATAGGAAAAACCAAAGAAAAAATGAAAAGCTTAGCAAAAGTGGGTACTTTACATGCTTAAGAGGCAACCTGCCTAATGATAAAAAAGAAGCAAGTAAGAATCTGATCAATGGGGACACATGAAATTAAATATTCAACGCTATGCTTAAAAAAAAGAACGAGAAAAAAAAAAAGGAGCCCTCCTAACGCAGTTGTTAAAGCTTAGCTGCGAACCTAAAGGTCAGCAGTCAAACCCATCAGCCACTTTGCAAGAGAAAGATGTCAGTCTGCTTCTGTAAAGCCTTGGAAATCCTATAGGGCAGTTCTATCCCGTTCCTATAGGGTTGCTGTAAGAGGGAATCATCTTGATGGCAACAGGTTTGGGTTTGGATGATTAAAAACCACATACAAAATTTTCTGAATTATTATTACTTAAAAAATTGTGGTCCATTAACTTAAAAATTATAGCTCCATTAACTTAAAAGACTAAGAACATTTAATTCTACTTTGTTGGATGTTTAGCGTTTTATCAATGAGTATTAAAAAATACATCAAGTGCATGTATTTGGGTCTAATAATTCAATCCAATGTCTACTAAACACCATTAGCCACTTCAAATTGACCCTTTCTCCTAACACTATATGAATTAGTATTACCATTTGCTTTGCTTACATATTACAAAAAGCAAGTATCTGCTATTAGATAAAAAGCTTAATGAGAAATAAAAAGTTCACTTTTTCCAACATACTCCTAGAAACTAGTAAGAAGGATGCAATTTAACTGATTTTAATAATATATGCTGATTTATCCAGTTTTCTTTTGTGAAGATGATACTACTGGAGGGCATTTGCGAAGTAACAGTAACAGGTGCTATTAACAGGTGTTTTAACAGGTGTTTTCTAGTGATGATGACAATTTATCAAATTCAGCCTCACTAGGATCACACTTCCATTCAGTTTAAAATATAACCGTTATAAAAACATATACTTAAATTATTACACAGAAAACCAGTAAAAATGATGAACAAAATGTGCAGAGAAGCTTTTTATTTAAATGCAGTTGGGTGATCTGTACTGAATAACCTCACAGCTACCTGGAGTGTTTCTTCTGTCCCCGAAAATTCAGAGATGAGAGCAAGGGCTTGTGAATGGGCACTAATCTTAGCGTGGCCCTGTATTTACTAGCTGACAGTGGACAACTGTTTCTGTGTAAAATCTGCAAGTTGCAATGGTATTATGAGGATTTACAGTAACTCAAAGGTTACTGGCACATGGTGGGTAAAACTGAATTTTAAAAACTCCTTTTCTACTCACTAAGCCACAAAGTTACGTCAAAAGACAACGTCTAAGAAGAAAATCGGTGTATGCTGAAACAAAACACCCTTATTATTTTTTATATATCATACCTGCTTTGCCAATCTGAACAGCCAGTTTTGTAAGTTTCCCCTGTAAAACGGATTTTTCCTTTTTTGGCAAATTTGCTTTCTTTTTGTCTTTTTCATCACTATCTCCACCGTCTTCACTCTTCAAAGGCTGCATTTCCATGGCTGCACCATCTTGGGCTTTTGCTGCATTTAAAAGCAAACATCACCTCATTATATTTTAAAGGCACAGATCACTCATCACATTCGAAGCATTTTTTTAAATTAGTTTTTTATTACAGAAACTAGAAAAGCTTTAACCACCCAAACGTGTGTGTGTTTCTACACAGACAAAATGAGGCAATTGATACATGAGGTTGTGAAACTTTGCACAAAACATGAGAATGTTGTGCTAGTTAACAAGAAATTAAATCAAGTGTCTTTAAAGTAAGAACTAAAAAATACTACATCATCTCTCTTCACGTGCGCTGTTAGGTTATGCGACTTATCCCAACTAGCACACACTTCTCCCGTATAATGTAGGATGGTAATGTAGGCCATTCTGTGTGATCACACATGCAGACAAATATGCATACATTTACAGACTCTTTTTAAACTAAATGCAAGAATCTCTGGGTTGTACAAACAGTTAAGTGGTCAACTACAAACCGAAACGTTGGTGGCTTGAACCCACCCAGAGTTGTCTCAGGGGACAGGCCTGGCAATCTGTTTCTGAAAGGTCACAGCCTTGAAAACCCTATGGAGCAGTTCTACTCTGCACAAATACGGGCGGGCGCTATGAGTCAGAATCAACTCCACAGACAACTAACCTCGATGACAAGTAAATGCAAAACCACTTATATATACATATAGTGTTTTTTGTTTCTTATGCATTTTTGCTAGCAATCATCCAAAGTAACTGATGTTAAAACACCTGAAATGCTTAAGTTGAAAATTACTTACACGTGAATCTTCCTGAACTTACTATCTAAAATTATAATCTTATTAACACTGTAGAGGTGGCACACCTACAGCACTAGTAGGCAGAGGTTAAGCCAAGTTAACATATATTGCTGGTTTTCCCTGCTACATATATCTTACTTCTGGGTGAATATCTGTACACTGTTGATATATTTTTGGGTATAAAGAAAACAATCTAACTGTACTTTTATCCTCCTGAGTTTACCTTTGTTGCGATTCTCGATAGCTCCATCTTGTTTCTTATCTGTAGGAACAAAATGGGAATTTAAAGCTTTCCAAAAGAAATGAATACAGCCACGCTAAATTATGCAGAGGTAGTTCACATTTCTATAACACAATTACTACACAATGGGTATGGTGTGTGTGTGTGTGTGTCTACAGATTACACAACACTTGGCTTGTAAGGACCTGCTTGATCAACCACTCCTTAGATATTGCCCATAAAGGAATATTCCAAAGTAATTTGGAACATCTATACTTGTTTGAAACAACATGTTATCAGGAGGGAACAGTCCCTGGAGAAGGACATCATGCTTGGTAAAGTTAGAAGGTCAGAGAAAAAGAGGAAGACCCTCAACAAGATGGACTGACACAGTGGCTACAACAATGAGCTTAAGCACAACAATTGTGAGGATGGGGCAGGACCGGGCAGTGTTTCATTCTGTTGTACACAGGGCCACCATGAGTCGGAACCAACTTGACAGTACCTAACAACAACAACATACTTCTTTGATTTCTCCTTCAATCTTCACTCTTTTATATACTGTAATAAAGTCAAATATTGTAAAAGAGGTTTCCAAATTAAATACAGTTATGACTCTAAGAAAGCAGAAAAGGGTTGAGAGGGAGGGAAGAATGTCATAGAAACAGGCACACAGGAGAGCTTTGATGGCAGTGAGAAGAAAAACATGTATTAAAAATAGGAGAGACAAACAAGTAAAACCAGACTATGAATGTATGAATGTACAGAATAAACCAGTAAGACTATCAGTTAAGGTAATACCCCGAATTAGTACAGATTTTGAGAAAACATAAAAATGAGAATGTCTGTGTGCGTGCAGCAATAAAGTGACCAAGGCATGATCTATTGTTTAGAGTACACAATAGGATATTAAAAACAACAAAAAAGCAGAAGCATCCAGTCTATTTTTCTCCCAACTTCTCTATCAAGGAGAACTATCTTCAAACTGAAAAGGTGGAAAAACATGGTCACTAAGGAACTGAAGCTCAAGACAGATGAGGAGATAGTAAGAGAATACCTAGGTACTTTCAGTGAGCTCAAGTTTGGAGACAGACCAGATAGCCACATTCCAGGCTACTGAGGGAACTGAGACATTACCCTTGGACTGCTTTTGAGTAATTGCCAAAGCAGTCAAGAGAAAGGGAAAAGGGCTGGAACTCCACAGATAGAAAAATGTTTTCTGTTCTACAAAAAACAATGATAACAAAATAAGATTAAAAAATGGTAGACAGTGAGTTAGATGTTAATTCCTGGGAATATTCTGGACTGGATTAATAAAAATGGATGCATAAGACCTTAGAAAAAGGGTGCCTATTGGAAAAGATATCGTGGGGTCAAATACAGAGTCATGCAAACTTCTCTTCCTTTTTAGAAAGGATTCTCCTTGACTTGAGGCTCCTGTATATTAGGATGCAAGTCTGTGGTTAAGAGAACAGATTGTGCCAAAGAGAAGAGGGTCTGATGTATCACTTCCTAGCTCTCTGACCTGGAACAAGTTACACAACTTCCATAAGCCTCAGTTTACTCATCAGAAAAACAAACAAACAACAACAACAACCTTTACCTCATAGCTGTAAGGGCTAATGAGATTATGCATATAAAGTGCTCAAAAAATGACGTCACTGCCGCTCGTTTTTAAGTTACATTCCACACAGCCTTCAAGAACCTAAGCAGGCACATCAAGGGCTGCCATAAGGAGTGGTACAGGGGAAACCCAGAACATGGGACTTCCCCTTCTCACCTACAGTCAGAACTTTTTAAAAAGGCTTTTGTTTGAAATATGGGCTTCATAGCTAAAGACAAAACCCAAAAAACAAAAGAAAATATCTTAGTATTAAAAACACTGCTGTAGTTAAAAGAAACCAAGACTTTTGCAAGGCATTTATTTTAGAACTTAAAATACGTAATGTGAGAAAGAAATATGGACTTACTATCCTAAGTAAGGGGAGCCCTGGTTGTGTAGTGGGTAAGAACTTGGCTACTAAGCAAAAGGTCAGCAATTCGAACCCACCAGCCGATACCTGGAAACCCTATGGCACGGTTCTACTCTGTCCTACTGGGTCGCTATGAGTTGGAATCAACTTGATGGCAATGGGTTTGGTTTTGGTTGGTTTGCTATCCTAAATAAAATTAAGTGGTTAGACCACGGTAAATTGCTGTTAACCTAAAGAGAAAAAATTCAAAAGCAGTGATTCCAAGTTAAGGGTGGTATATCAGAAACTATTTCTAAAAAAACAGTTCAACTAAGATATTCTGAGATGTCTCCCTGTATATAACAGCGCTTCTTGTAAGATCCTTAGGGATAAATACTATGGTTATCAAGTCTGCTGATGACAGATCACTTGGAGGGATAGCAGATAACAATGGATCAAAATAAAAAAGATCTCAATAATGACGGGCTGAATATGACGGGGCAAGCATAAGAGGTATCAAACTCAAGTCCTAGCCTTGTGTCAAAAAACCAACTGCATATATATAGAATGGGAATTGTGAATAGTAAAAAAAAAAAAATTGTAGCCAGCTTTAAAAGACTAAAAGCTCACTGAGACCAAAATAAGATACAGTTGACAAAGAAAGCTATTATTGAAGACACAGAAAAAACAGAAAAGTAGGAAGTGATATTTTGCTGGTCAGACAACACGGGGAGATTCTAAACCTAAGTAAAAAGCAGAAAAACGTCAATGGAAGTGTAAAAGCAGATGATGAATTTGTCTGGCTACTGTAAAGGGAACTGATGTAAAGTCACTAGATGTCCTTCATGGACTATTAAAAAAAAAAAAACTTTCATTAATTCTACTACTCAAAAGTACAACACTGAGTTATTAACTTTTTGTAGAATTTTCACATCAGAGTCTCATGAAGTCTGTATTTTGTACCAGTCCTTAAGAGTCTAACTGCCATATCAATTTCCAAGTATCAACTCTTAAAGCAAATCGGTACACTTACTTTTCTTTTCCTTTTTCTTCTCATCTTTCTTTTCTTCCTCTTCACCTCCAGCTCCAAGTAAGGTAAAGATAATTCCAGTTTGAGAATTTACACCTACAGCTGTAACTACCATTCTTCCAGAGCCTTCCATTACATGAGTACCTACAACAGAAAAGTTTGTTTCCTATAATTATGACAGGCCTCCCCACCAAATGTCAAACTTTAGTAACACTGTCTTTAATATCCTTAATATTGACTAAAATAAGAGGATATTAAACAAAACCTAAATACTTGTGCTTAAGGTTTTAATTCTTATCAGTCATATCTGAGTTCAAATCTCACTCTGCCTCTTATTTACTATGTGAAATTGGACAAATTACAACACCTCAACTCCTCCTCTAAAATGGGACGAATAACGGTACCTACACTTCATAGAAATATGAGAATCCAAAAGCTATGCATGTTAAGTGCTTAGCACACTGCCTGCAATTTGTACAAGTTCAATGAATGCTTACTATAGTTATTATTTATAACCCAAGGTTATTAAAACTCTATGGGGTAGTTCTACTCTGTCCTATAGGGTTGCTCTGAGTCGGAACTGACTTGAAGGCAGTGGGCTGGTTAGGGGGGTAAGGTTTTTAGGGACAGTTTTTCTAAGAAATACACTGCTTATAAATGAAAGGATTCTACAGCAGCGAATGTCACATTTCACACCCCCAACCTGCAACCCAGCCCCCTAGATTACTGCAATAGCCTCTTATCTAGTCTCCCTGCCTTTTCAGCTCATCCTGCGATCAGATTAATCCTCCTAAAATACTGATTTCATCATATGGCTGGCTTTCTTGGCTCTAAAAAACTTCCAACTCTATACTGTCTGCTGAATTATGTCCGAATTCTTCATCTTGACACCAACCAACCTTTCAAACCCTTTTGCCCACTACTTTAATGTAACATTCCATTACAGAAAGCTAAGGAGCAGAGATGGGAACGTTTATTGAATTCTGTGTTCCTCATAACAATCTTGCAGGTTGGCAGGCATTATTATTATGTTCTAGAAACTTGTCCAAGGTTACACAACTATTACGTGGTAAAGATTTAATCCAGGTCTATCAGAGGATACAGACCATACTCTTCCTACTGTAATATATAATGCTGATAAATTTACTTAGTTTTCCAACTTGTGCATCCTCATTTATGTATCTTTCCTCACCCTTTTGAAGGCTTCCTTCCCTTTCAGTCTATAATCTGTTTGTGACTCTTATGTACCCTTAAAAACTTATATATATATTTTAAAACCCAATAGAGCCTTCTTTACAGTAATTACTTATTTGTACTCGATCTCCTAGTTTAAACCTTATGGAAGGGCAGGATTGATAGCACCTACTACCATCCTCTGTACCAAACTGATACTCAGGGGTTATTTACTAAGAGGATAAAGTAGTTGTACTTAGGAATTTTTTTAGGGCACTGGTTCTACTGCTTTTAAAAATATTATTCTGGGACACTGGACAGGTTATGGAGACTGCATTAGCGCCATCACCATATTCCTATCCACAGTCTCCTTTGCCAAGAGCAACTCAAAAAACCACCCTGGTGAAAATGATGAGACAAGCTGGGACACGTTAAACCTTCAGCAACAAGAGAAACTGACTATAAGAAAATGACTCTTCTGCATTATGATCTAAATGCATACAAAAAATTTTCTTTGTGAAAAAGAAAAAAAATATGCCCCACTAAA
The DNA here is from genome assembly GCF_024166365.1 of Elephas maximus indicus. Classification (NCBI taxonomy): domain Eukaryota; kingdom Metazoa; phylum Chordata; class Mammalia; order Proboscidea; family Elephantidae; genus Elephas; species Elephas maximus. The sequence continues at coordinate 153,754,846 of NC_064822.1, forward strand.
CAATGGATTAGATATGAATTTGATTTATAAGTGAGAAGTCTGGAGGGCAAGGATACAGATTCAGAAATCCTGTAGCATGTAATAAAAGAGAAGGAAATGGCATGGATTCAATCCTCCTATGATTTGAAGGCCATTATGAACATGGCGAAAGGAAGTTCTCCATAGTAGGACATGTATGGTTGTGTTGCTGTTGTTAGGTGCAGTCAAGTCGGCTCCAACTCATAGGGACCCTATACACAACAGAACTAAACACTGCCCTGTCCTGCGCCATCCTTACAATTGTTGTTATGCTTGAGCTCACTGTTGCAGCCACTGTGTCAATCCACCTTGTTGAGGGTCGTCCTCTTTTCCGCTGACCCTGTTCTCTGCCAGGCATGATGTCCTTCTCCAGGGACTGATCCCTCCTGACAGCATGTCCAAAGTATATAAGATGCAGTCTCACCATCCTTGCCACCAAGGAGCATTCTGGTTGTACTTCTTCCAAGACAGATCTGTTTGTTCTCTTGGTAGTCCATGGTATATATTCAATATTCTTCACCAACACCACACTTCAGAGGTGTCAATTCTTCTTCGGTCTTCCTTATTCATTGTCCAGCTTTCACATGCATATGATGCGATTGAAAATACCATGGCTTGAATCAGGCGCACCTTAGTCTTCAGGGTGACAGCTTTGCTCTTCAACACTTTGATGGGGTACTCTGCAGCAGATTTCCCCAATGCAATGCGTCTTTTGATTTCTTGACTGCTGCTCCCATGGCAGCTCTTCTCTAGTCATCTTTTGAGTGCCTTCCAACCCGGGGGGCTCATCTTACAGCACTATATCAGACAGTGTTCCTCTGCTATTCATAAGGTTTTCACTGGTTAATGCTTTTTAGAAGTAGACTGCCGGGTCCTTCTCCTTAGTCTGCCTTAGTCTGGAAGCTCAGCTGAAACCTGTCCTCCATGGGTGACCCTGCTGGTATCTGAATACCAGTGGCATAGCTTCCAGCATCACAGCAACACACAAGCTCCTCAGTACGAAGAACTGACAGGCAAGTGGGGGATGTATTGTTGTATCACAGTTATTTACCTAAGCCCTTAATAAAAAATATTTTTAAAATGTATATTCTGAACAGATCACTAATTCTTAACTTCTTTGCTAGTGAAAATACAAAGGAATTTATTGAAGCAACAAAAAATGAAATTCAGCACGGTAAAACAATATTTACCAAGTAAGTACTATATGCAAAAGACAATGTATTTCTCTTAATAATTCTGACCTGCAGACTTCAAATTTTTACTTTTTTTTTACTATATGCAAAAGACAATGTATTTCTCTTAATAATTCTGACCTGCAGACTTCAAATTTTTACTTTTTGTTCTTCCTTACCACAGGTAACTAGTTAAATACCACAGGTAAGGAAGTTAATGTGCTCTGGCAAAGTAAACAGTTTTTGTTCTGGTCATATCCCCACCAACCACTGACTGGATAACTGCTTTTAAAAATCTAAATTTAAGATGCTGAGAACAGCAGTGGGAGATGGCATCATGAGAATAAATTTAAAAATAAATACATTTCTTTTTTCAGTACATTTTTGGAATAGGGAAATAAATGCAGAAAAACTTTCCCACCAATAATGCGATAAGGGACTCAACAAAGTTATTTCAGTCTTTTCTTAAGCATGGAAAATTTAAAGAGTTCTCCTAGTATACTTGGTGTGTTAGAAACATGAGTCTACATAAAACTTACAAGTCATCTCTGCCAAAAGAGCAAAGGATCAAACCTCAGTTAAGGGAGTCAATCTGAAGAGCTAAGCATGATGTAAATAAGCTAAATGCACATCAAAGTCCATGTAAGAGTATACAGCAAAAGGGCAACAGGAGACTCTCTCTGTTCCTGAAGAGCATGGCTGAGTTAGTCTGTGGTGGAGAGCTTCCTTCCCCTTTAGAGAGTTTACAGGTTTAATTTAGTTAATATTACAGTTTCTTGGAAGCACTGCCAGGAACAAGTGGAATATGTATACATTGTACTTAAATACACTTAATATCCAAATATGCTTAAGTATATTATATCCAAATATAAACACATCCAAAATATACTTAAATATCTAAGATATTTCTATCCATTTGGTATGAATAACAAACACAATAACATAAAGAAGCAACCCATGTAGAGCATGAATTTTCTAAATGGTACAGAATATATACTGAAGGTATACACATCTCAAGATTTCATCAAAGGAAGGCTAGAACTTTTACCCTAAATAATATGTTTATATACATTTATATAAGTAATTATAACATGTATATGTGTGTGCATGCATAAACACAATATACATATGTGTAATCACTGATTTTTAGTGGTGAGGATGTTTTGCGATACGCTTTCTAAGCACACATCTATAAATCTTAAAGGTAATGTGCTTTGAAGTTGTAATTCTATCTTAGTAGACTCTTATGAGGATATCACAGGTTTGACTTTGGCGAAATCATGTTCAAACAATTAAAATATAAAGTTCACAGAGGACTGAAAAATTAAAGCTGCAAAGGTATTAAATAGTTAAATAAGCAGGAGTCTTGTGACAGTGTATAAAATGTTAGTAATCCACTAACACTGCCTCTCCAAAACTGGAGTATGAATTCAGCTGAACAAATTACAGTTCATACAGACAATTTTATAAATTCTTTAAAGAATATTAGAAAATTAAGAGTAAGAGCTTGTCATGGATTGAATTACATCCCCCCAAAAGTGTGTGCATCAACTTGATTAGGCCATGATTCCCAGTATTGTATGGCTGTCCTCCATTTTGTGATTGTAATTTTATGTTGAGAGGATTAGGGTGGGATTGTAACACCACCTTTACTCAGGTCACCTCACTGATCCAAGGTAAAGGGAGTTTCCCTGGGGTGTGGCCTGCACCACCTTTTATCTCTTCAAGAGATAAAAGCAAAGGAAAGCAAGCAGAGAGTTGGAGACCTCATACTATCAAGAAAGTAGCACCAGGAGCAGAACGTGTCCTTTGAACATGAGGTCCCTGTGCCTGAGAAGCTCCTCGAACAGGGGAAGGAAGACTGAGGACAAGGACCTTCCTCCAAAGCCAAAAGAGAGAGGAAGCCTTCCCCTGGAGCCGATACCCTGAATTTGGACTTGTAACCTACTAGACTGTGAGAAAATAAATTTCTCTTTGTTAAAGCCATCCACTTGTCGTATTTCTGTTATGGCAGCACTAGATGACTAAGACAGACCTGGAAACCAAAAGTTAAGGAACTGACATGCTTTTCGAGTCATGTTATACTCTGGCTTCCTCCCATTTAGCATTTTAGAAGGCAGCTTATAATTTTCCTCATCATCCCTTTCATTTCATTTTTAATTAACTTCAGTTCAGATTATCATAGTTAGGCTGTTACATGAGCCTCCCAAGTAGACACCCACGTCTTCCTCTCAAACAGTACCCTTACTTACCACAAATTCTTCCCCCTCCATTTCCACAACATGTCTTAACCATTAGCAAAGTCAATCCTGACTAGTAGAAGTGGGTGTTACTTTTGGATTTACTGTCCATTAGTCAAATAATCTTAAACAGTTTATGTCTCAGACTCATCCCTCAGCGAGTTTAGGAGGAAGTTAAATTAGGTAGACTTCAAGAATTTTATCATTCTTTAAAAAAAAAAAAAACAAAAAACCTGTCCTTTGTAGACTATCACATAGAATTTATTCATTTTCTTTAAACACATATTCATTTTAAATTTTATACCTCAAGAGGCCTTAAGAAAAAATATGATACAGAAAAACAGAACAATTCAATAGATGTCATTAGTTCTCCACTTTAGTTTTATTGTTACACTAACCCATTGTTTGACTATTAAATCTACTGATCTCATGGACTCAGTTTCCTTATTTTTAAAATGCAGTTTTGGATTCAAAGATCTCTAATGTCTCTACCAGGTGACAACAACAAAAAAAGGTTTCTAAGAACTAGAAGGGCAGAAGACAGCATCAATTACAGAGTCATCTTCACAGTACAGGCGATCAGGGAAAATCTGTGTGCTGACAACAGTATATAGTTGTGGGAGAAAAAGCAGTTCAAACTTATCAAAGAAATTCATACCTGATAAAAGTAAAGGGTCTTTATCTAATGACTTCTTAACGTGATCAGATTCACCAGTCAACGAACTTTCATCAATTTTAAGATCATTGCCTTGAATAAGTATGCCGTCAGCTGGAAGAAGATCACCTGAAACAAAAAGCAACAATGTGCTGAACTACAATATCCAAGATCACAATAATTTTACTTGTAGTGTCAGATGTATTGTTCTGTTTTACTTACCATATTTCACTTGAGCAATATCCCCAACGGTAATGTCAGCTACAGGTATCTGAATGACCTGACCACCCCTGATGACAGTGAACTTCTGTTCTTGTTCAATTCGACTCTGCAAACCTCTGAACTGTTTTTCCTTACTCCAGTCATTGAAAGCTGTTACTAATACCACACACACTACTGACAAAAGGATTGCAGCTCCTTCAATCCAACCAGTTTCACCTTCACCTTCTTCCTCCCCAAGAGAAACTTCTCCACAAACTATTTGGAAAAAAAGAAAAATGTTTATCAAAAGACATTCTGAATTGATGGCAGCACTCATGCAATAAGTCCAAACTACACACATTTTGGTTGTTAATTATGACCGTGTTTATTTACTTCATCAATTTTATAAAGCATGCTCTCCAATGTGAAATACAGGTAAGATAACTGAGAGGGCCGCTCCCTTCCAAAGACTTTATTTTCAAGCTGAGGAAATGACCATGCATCACTGTGTATGTGAATCAGTTAAGTGACTCTGAAGTTTACATTCTTTTCAATAGCAGATGTTATAAAGACAGCTTCTCCCTCACTCCTTCCCCTACCCAGAAGACAGGAGATTAATCTCTGTCAAATCTGAACTCAGGAACAGCTGAAGGCAGAAGTGCTATGCTGACTCTTTTCCCCAAACTGGAAACACAGCTAAAATATTACCTTCCAAATGAAGCATTTCACCAAGTTTTGATCTCATTTGGTAAATGTATTAAAATGCAATACATTATACTAGTACGTAAGAACAAAAGATTGACAACAGACATGAAATTTACCAGTTAAATTTCAACAATGACAAATCAGCCTCAGTATTTCGTTTCACAGTTCTACTCTATAGTATACGTATAACATTGGAAGGGCCTTGAAATAGATCATAATCGAATATTTCTAGAGACTTAATCATTCCCCTACTGACAACCATAAAAATTTTTACATGAGCTGCAGGGGAAAAAAGAAATTAATCCCAAGAACAAAGTCAAAAAAGGACTGTAGTTTACCAATGATAAAACATATTTTAATAGTGTTTTCAGTAAAGTCCAAGTATAAATATAATAACAACCTGTTTTACCAAAGGTGTTCCCTTGTAAATCTATCCATTTGAGAGAGATGTACAATCTACATTTAGTCCATGCTCTCAATCACAAGGCAAACATTTCACTTTAAATCCCTACTTGAACTATTCCTTGAGTGGCGTATTAAGCATATGCATTAATAGTAAAGAGAAGCAGTTCTCAAACTATTGTCCAGGAACCCGTGGGAGACCCCTAGAGTCAAAACTATTTTCATAACAATACTAAGACACCATTTGCCTCTCATTCTCTCAATGTATAGTGGAATTTTCCAAAGATTGTATTACAAATGCGATAATGCAACACACTGAAGACAGGAGCAGATACGAGAATTCAGCTTTCTTTAATTAAGCCAGACATTAAAGAGGCACAATAACATGGAAACAATGCCACTGTTCGTATTAATTTCTTTGGAACATGGCTTTTTTTTTTAGTCAAAATTTTAACACACAATGGGTTTATTAAGGAGCCCTGGTGGTGCAACGGAGCCCTGGTGGCACGGTGGTTAAGGGCTTGGCGGCTAATCAAAAGGTCAGCAGTTCAAATCCACCAGATGCTTCTTGGAAAGCCTATAGAGTAGTTCTACCCTGTCCTATAGGGTCGCTATGCGTTGGAATCGACTCAACGACTATGAGTTTGGGTTTTTATGGTGGTGCAATGGTTAAGCTCTTGGCTGCAATGCAAAAGGTTGGCAGTTCAAACCCAACAGCCACTCTGCGAGAGGAAAGACCTGATTTGCTCCCACAGAGATTACAGCCTACTCTGTCAAATAGGGTCACTATGAGTCAGAATCGACTCGATGGCAAACAACAACAATGGGTTTATTATTCTTTTTAAATGCAATGACAAATACTTTTAACTTTTCTTAATTTTAATTTCAAATACATAAATATCCATAGATAAAATTCACATAATAAAAAGTTCTTTGGAGTCCTCAATAATTTAAGAGTGTACAGGAGGCCCTGAGACAAAAGTTTTGAGAATCACTGGATGCACATACTAGTAGATTTATTTATGGTGCAGCTACAGTGCATATTTTCATACCAAACAATACTATTAGTAAATCTTGACGACTCAGATTTCTATGACTGCAGATTTAAAAGTAATGGATTTTCTTCTAGCAAATTATTACTTCTTAGTATTAAAACATAAAACATGATGAAAACATGCATACACTACACATTTATGGATTGAACTGTGTCTCCCAAAATGCTGTGTTATAAATCCTAAGCCATATACCTGTGGTTATAATCCCATTTGGGAATGGGTTTTCTTTGTTATGTTAATGAAGCAGTAATAGTGTAGGGCGTATCATAAATCAGTCTCTTTTAAGATATAAGAGACTACTGTATTTTTATGGACGTACTAAGGAAACCCTGGTGGTGTACTGGTTAAGAGCTACGACTGCAAACGAAAAGGCTGGCAGTTTGAATCCACCAGCCATTCCTTGGAAACTCTATGGGGCAGTTCTACTCTGTCCCATAGGGTCGCTATGAGTCAGGATCGATTCAACGGCAAAGGGTTTTTGGTTAGTAAGGAAGAAGTGTCATTGACTCTGGACTTAATGGTAGAATATTTGCATGTTAACCCAGATCTTTGCATGTTAGAGGGTAGGAAATTAATACAACAAAAATTCAGGCACCTTCCACCTCAGTGCAATTTTTAAGTGTCCAGTGGTGTGGGGGCACGTCAAGCTATCCCTCTCAAAGTGAAAGTTACTGCATCCGGCCCCTTCCAAAACTAAAAGGAAGGCACAACGCCTAGTGGGTCTCTTTGGATTTTGAAGGCAGCATATCCCTCCTGTGGGTGTGCTACTCTGGACTATTTATCAAGTAACTCAAAAAGCTGCTACTTGTGAGTTGGGCCCAGAACAAGAGAAGGCTCTGCGACAGGTTCAGGCTGTCATGTAAGCCACTCTGCCACTTGGGCCATATGATCCAGCTGATCCAATGGTGCCTGAAGTGTCAGTGGCAGACAGAGATGCTGTTTGGAGTCTTCAGTAGGCTCCTATTAGTGAATCACAGCACAGACCTTTAAGATTTTGGAGCAAACCCCTGCCATCCTCTGCGGTAACTACTCTCCTTTTGAGAAACAGCTTTTGGCTTATTACAGGGTCTTAGTAGAGACTGAACACTTAACCATGGGCTACCAGGTCACCAGGCAGCCTGAGCTGCCCACCATAAACTGGGTATTGTCTGACTCACGGAGTCATAAAGTTGGACACGCACAGCAGCACTCCACCATTAAAGGGAAGTAGTACATACGAGATTGGGCCTAGCAGGACCTGAAGGCACAAGTACATTGCATGAGGAAGTTGCCTAAATGCCCACGGTCTTCACTCCTGTCACATTACCTTCTATCTCCTAGTCTGCACCTATGGCCTCGTGGGGGAGTTCCTTATTATCAGCTGACTGAGGAAGAGAAAACCTGTGTCTGGTTTACAGATGGTTCTGCACTATACACAGGCACCACTTGAAACTGGACAGCAGCAGCACTACAGCCCCTTTCTGGGACCACCCTGAAGGACAGTGGTGAAAGGAAATCCTCTCAACGGGCAGAACTTCAAGCAGTGTGCCTGACTGTTCACTTTGCCTTGTTAGAAGAACACTAGATAACTAAGACATACACTAATAAATGTTAAAAAAATAAATAAATAAAATGCAAACACTAAATAACTTTTCGACTTGTAGCAAAAATATCTTTGTATGTTTTATTAACACCTTCCAGTGGGTTTTGACGGACAAAAAAAATCCTAATTGTCTGCAATGTAAACATCACAGATTCATTCACTCTGTTTTAACACCTAACACTCATTAAAAAAAAAAAATGTTAAAGTAGTAAATGCAACCACGCCCCCAATATTATGACTGAAGAGGCTCTACATCAAAATCTTTAGTGTTAATATATAATGCCTACACAGCAGTCTCTAACATCGTGGATATAAACCCAGTTATTAAACTTTGACAAGAACTTTTCTCCAGTTAATACAGTGAGTTTAGTCTGTTAGTTTATATAGCACTATCAAGAAAAATCAGATTGAAAATTCATAATTGTAGCCAACTACAGACTCTAACCTAACAGAGACGCACTTTCCAACCAATAATCAGACAGCATATAATCCACGTGAGTCCTCTTTAAAGCCATGGTGTTTAAATCCCTACAACCAGAGGTTCCAACAGTAAAAGGTTAGTAATCACAGGTGAGGAGTTATATCCTTTTCTTTCCTCATCTTGTACTTTCAGAGACCAACAATGGAAGTGCTGAGAAAACAAACAGAAGTCCTCAGGAGGGACTCATCTTTAGGTGGAGTATATCCTGCAATGGCCATAATCATATCTGTTCCTGACTTTCTTAAAGAAGAGATGATTTGAAACCATTAGAGCTATCCTCTTCCCCTGCACCCAAATCATTAAGTCATCCATGCCAGTCGGGAGATCTGGTGGCATAGTGGTTAAGAACTTGGCTGCTAACCTAAAGGTCAGGAGGTTGAATCCACCAGCTGCTCCTTGGAAACACTATGGGGGCAGTCCTACTCTGTGCTATACGGCTGCTGTGAGTCGGAAATGACTTGCTGGCAATGGATTTTTTTTTTTTTTTAAGCCCCAATTTATTAAAGTTACAACAAGCTTTCCTTAACATCAAAAAACAAAGGGAAAAAGTAGATAAACTGTAAAAATATACTTTCCCCAAATTACGTTAATTAAAAATCTTGGCAAACCATTATTCTGGTACTGTTAATTTTCATTTTAAAAAACTAAAGGATGAACAAATCTCACACCTGAAATTCACTGGGAATAATGCTGCATTTGTTGTGCTTCCTGTGTGTCACCTCAGAGCCATGATTTGCTTTGCTCCTTCTCTTGGCCGTGCCCTACTGGTCTGCTTCGAGTACAGTACTGTGTGTTTTCAAAGTTTTATGGCCTTGATCCAGCTGTAGTATTACCCTGGTACTCAGAACAAGTCCCACTGATGACAACTTTTAATTTAATACATTAACCACTTTCTCTTTTTTTAAAAGAAAATCACTTGTTTTCCTTTGAGTTTAGGACAAAAAGCTATAAAAACAGTGATTTTCATAATACTCCCCTTTCAAGCCACTTATTCTCTTGAGATATAACCAGATGATATAAAGAGCAAAAGCAGGAAAAATCCCTGGTAAAATCAAACCTTTAACTTCAAATTACTAACAATTCAGATTTAAGAAGGTGAACTTAAAGCAGGGCTGAACTGTGTGAGATAACATTAGGCCTACTCCACTAGAAAACTATTGTAATTAAGCAGACTAGATTTTAAATACTTAAAGATTGAATTTTCTAGCACAGAAGTGAGCCGAAGTTTACAATTTTACCTTGGAAAGGCTATCTGAAACAGACAAAAAACAAGATTTAAAAATTATATGTATGAATAAAGTAATACATTTAAATTTACTGTTCAGAAAGTATTAAAGTAGAATTAAAGTGTCTAAACAGTCAGAAGAAACAACAGCTATTAAGGATAAACCAAAAAGTAACTCTCAAACATTTCTAAAGAATCTAAAAGGGTCAATTACTTAGACGCTGCAAGTTTTAAGATCACTTGGGACAAAAGGGTAGCGATGACCAATTCTTTTTAAAGGTTCTTAATGGCACTGACAAGTCTACACTTTCCTCTCGGTTGAATTCTAATACCAGTATCTCCCTAAGCAAGTTTGGGAAAGGACCTGTCATTATACAAATGAAGCAGTACAAATTTCAAAAAGATTAGATCTAGTGGGTGACAAATTTTCCACTTATGGTGAAAATACTTTTCTTATATTCTTGGAAAGTAATGTTTAAAGTGAAATGTTTTTAATGATCTGCTAACTCACTTAAGTCTAGAATGCCATTCCCAATATTCTATAGCGAGCTGGGTAAACTTTTTCAAAACTAAAGAATTCAGCTGAATGTGGCTAAACAAGATTGCATGACCTAACTTTTCACATAACAAATACCAACATCTACACACTCCCATATACACACACACACAACATACTTTTAAAATCTGGGAGGATAAATATTCAAAATGCTACATCAGTTATTTCTAAGACGTGGAATTCTTGGTGAACATCATTTCCTTTAGATTGCCCTTTCTCCCTACTTCTATAGCAAAATAGGTCCTATGTATTTAATTTCCGTACAGTTAATTGCTTAATATGGGCCTTCTAGTAATGAAGGCCACAAAGTGATTGGGGGGGACTACGCAAGTAAGGTGCTTGTGGTCCACTAAGGGGACTGGACAGCCTGTTCATAATGCAAATAAGGTACACGGAACCCTTGTGGGGGTGCGACCATGCAAATAAGGTATATGGAACCCTAACAAGAAGTCTGCCATCCCACTAGGCTTAAAGGGAGCCAATTCCAGAGGCAAGAGGGGGAACCTCACTACCATCAAGGTGAGTTGGGAGTCAAGTGCATCCTTTAGAGCCAGGGTTTCTGCACTAAAAACCTCCCCAACCCGGGAGACAGAGAGAGCTGTAACACTGGAGACTGTGTGAGATGGCAGCAGAGAACCAGTGGCAGCAGAACCAGGTGGCATGGGGGACTTCCCAGTCCAAGATGCTAGGTAGCTACAGTGGGTGTGCCGAGCCACAGAGCGAGAGAGAGCTGAGTGCCTTCAGGCATGAGGCTTGCTGGCAGAGCGGGGTGTCTCCGGACACTTAATGGTGGAACTAAAGAGCTTTGTAACATTTGCTGAGGGTCTGAGGGCTAAGAGAAAGTCTGCTTGCGGGCATGGCCAAGCTGTCCTGACCAAAGAACTGTATCCTGGGTTGTTCCTGATTCTGAATTGTAACCTATCACTTCCCTAATAAACCACGTAACTGTGAGTATCATCTATGAGTTTGGGTGGCCATTGCAATGAATTATCAAACCCAGCAGAGAAGTAGAAAGTGCCATGAGAGGGATGACTAGTGTTAGAACTGATAAAGAGGTTGGAGAGAGAAGGTATGTTTCAACTCCACCTCAGCAATCAGCCTTGGCTGATGATCTTGATTCTCTCCTCCCTCTTGTGAAGTCAGATGAGGTCTGCTGCCATGCCACCCTTTTTACATAATAAAAATAAATGAAAGTTTTAAAAATAATTTGGCTCAATGCTGACTAGAGTGCTCTTAAATCTCTTAGTTACATCAATGATTCTCAACCAGGAGCAACTGTGTCCCACTAGGGGATACTTGGCAATACCTGGAGATACTGCTTGTTGCCCTGAATAGGAGTTGGGGTGGGGGTTGTTAGTACTAGTATCTACTGGGTAGAGGCCAGTGATGTTAATAAACACCCTACAATGAATGGGGCATCCCCCCAAAACAAAGAATTTTTTGGCAAGAAATATCAATAGTGCTGCAGCTGCTGAGAAACCCTCATCTACACTGATCTCAGGTAAACTGCCTTACTTCTCAAAAATAAAAAAGTTCTCATGTGAGTCCTAGGCCCACCTTCAAGGAAATCACTTTAAATGATTACCTAAACCTACTTTTCTCTCTGAGTCCTGGGGCATAATATTTAAGTGCTTGGCTGCTAACCAAAAGGTTGGCAGTTCAAACCCACCCAGCAGCTCCATGGGAGAAAGACCTGGCAATCTCCTCCCATAACAATTACACCCTAGAAAACCCTACGCGGCAGTTATATTCTGTCATATGGGGTTGCTATTAGTCAAAAATTGACTCAACAATAACCCAAAACAATAAACCAACTTTTAGACTCAGGCAAGTATTTATTAAACTTTTCATAACTTGAAAAGGCATGAGAAGAAACTTTCATAAACAAAAATATTTTCATGAATCACTCTTCTGATATATAACATAATCTTGGTTCACTTTATAGCTACTCTAATACATAGTGACCAAAACCCAAGCTACATTTCCTAGTAGTTATAAGATGTACTGGCAAAAACATTCATTTTAAATTAAAACAAAACAAAAAGGCTAAGAAGAAATTTAAAAGAGAAATGAAGGGCACAAAAAAGTGGGAGGAAAAAAAATTTTAGATACAAGTTAAAAGCAGATCTACCATTCTATAATGTATTTCTTGGTTGGTCAGAATACTTTGTAGTACTGTCTAAACATTCTCAGAATAGCAAATAAACTACCCAAATGGGTATACCCAAATGTTATATACATAACAAAATATCTTAAGATCATGAAAGTAATGAATTTGGAAAGACAATAAAATTTTACTTTAATGTTGATGCACAGACCACATCGTAAATATTGCTTAGCTCTGTGCTAGACACGTAGTTTGTGTATGTTGTTGTTAGATGCCATTGAGTCAGAGTCGACCCCCAGCCCGTGTGAGAGAGCAGAACTGCTGCACAGGGTTTTCTAGGTTGCCGCTTTTATAGCAACAGATCATCAGATTTTGACTTCCATGGAGCAATACGGGCAGATTATTTTACTCTGTGCCTCCCTATAAAATTAAGGGGATGCTCAGCACTATATTTTTTTTCTCTACCTTATAGGGTTATTGTGAAAATTACCCAAAGTAATATATTTAAAGTGCTTAGAATAGCACCTAAAACCAAAACCAAATCCGCTGCCTTCAAGATGATTCGAACTCACAGCAGCCCTACAGGACGCAGTAGAACTGCCCCACAGGGTTTCCAAGGCTATAATCTTTACAGAAGCCGACTGCCACATCTTTCTCCCAAGGAGTGGCTGGTGGGTTCGAGCCACCAACCTTTCGGTTAGCAGCCGAGCGCTTAATCACTTCTCCACCAGGCGCTCCTTAGAATAGTGCCTAGGACATAGTTCAACAGTCATGAAATGCTGGCCTGCTATTATTATTATGTATTAATGAACTGAGGTCCGTACCACATGTGAAAGTCATTTTTATTTACTTACGTGCACTATTCCCTTCTGGAGGTTGATAAAAAGAAAGGCCCAGTGATACTATGGCTGCAATTTCTAATATAATTAAAGTAACATCTTGTAATGCTTCCCATACTAATTGAAGAAAAGTTTTTGGCTTTTTAGGAGGTATAAAATTCTTTCCAAACACTGCTTCTCTTCTTTCTATATCTGCAGGATTTCCACTTAAACCTTAAAAAAAAAAAAAAAACCAACAGTTTTAGTATTTACAAATGAAAATATTCATTTGATCCAAAATATATCAATTCATTACACTTTAAATCTTTATTTATAAAAACCCCATCAAATTGATTTATTTTTGTGCTTCAGATTAAGTGTATAGAATTTAAATCACCGAAAAATAAGTAGGTAACTCAAGAATGGATTAAAATTTTTCACTTTTCCAAACTGCTTATTTTTGACCATTCTATTTTATACTATCACGAGACGGCTGTAGATTAGAACTGATAACAACAGTTTGAGGTTTTTATATTGTAATTAAACAGTTCCCTCGCCTTTACCAAAGATGCTTTTAGGACAGAAATGGGGAAGTGTATAAAGGTACTTATTGTACCCTGGGTAACTTTAATCAGTAAAAGTCTGTGATTTTTATTCTTATTTAATGAATAATAATAAAAAATTAATCTGTCACAAACTCTAAAAGCTCCCCTATTGAAATGTCTGTTACACTTGATTGATAAAAAGATTTGCAAGTCACAAAACACAGTATACTTGGAATGACTTTTCTTTCAGGTTTTACTTTTAGGATTAATTCCAACTGAAGAAAGAGTTGCTATGGGTTGAATGTACTTACTCTCACCATAAGGGAAATGGTACACTGTAGGGTATACTATTTATTGTCTGGAGTATGAAACTGGAAGAGGTTAAAAGAGAGTTGGATGAACATGAATATTGCCTTTCCTTCACCTATCAAGTACTTCTTTAATCCTGTTGATCCCACCAAGCCTAGGTACATCCAAATGCAAGATATGTGCATCTGCACATTAGTGTGGGCACATAAAAACTGACAGCAGTGACAAATGACATTTCTCCTTAATCTATTTAAGAGGGGGCAGAGATACCAGATGACACAACTTTTAATTTATCATATTAAACCTAACTTCAACCTGAAATTTTTTTGGCAAGAGCCTATTCTAAGAGAACCTCAAAGGAGAAAAGACAAGAAAACAGATTACTGGAAGGTTCCCAGATTTCCCTGTTTCAGCCATTAACCTCAATGCTAAGGCTGGAAGAGAACAGAAGCGAGAAAATAAAGAGTACATTGTTAGAATAAACAATGAGAAATGGATATGTAGATTTAAAGTAATTATTTACTCTGTTGAAGGTACCAAAAAGTTTCAAGAGGATGTTTTCAACAGCAACCATAATGGGGTCCACAGTGGGAGGCTGAGAAAACAATTTAGATTTCTGATGACAAAAGTAATCAATGGGAAGCCTCCACAGAGCTCTCAGCTTTGAGAGAGTTACTGGAAAGGCAGGCAGTGAAGGATTTTAATAATTCTGATTAGAGGAAAAGACAACATGAGAGCTGAAACATACAAATTATAATTCAGAATGCTCATACTGTTTGTGTAGACTAAATCAATGCTCCCTAATCACATCTAACCTGTACCAAACCAAAGCCGTTGCTGTCGACTGCGACTCACGGCGACCCTACAGGAAAGAGTACAACTGCCCCATAGGGTTCCCAAGGAGCAGCTGGTAGATTCGAACTGCCCATCTTTTAGTTAGCAGCTCGTAACCAATCACACCTGGTTGCAACCAATTCCACCGGTCAATGGCATTAAATGGGGGAGAGGAGAATCACTGTAACAAGGTTTTCCAAGAAATAAAATTTATTCATTTCAAAGAACTACACTTTGACATGCTCTGAGATTATGCCCTTCCTGCTTTTCAGATTAAAAATCATTCCTGTTATGACAGGATGATATTAGATAGTGGATAGGTTTATTTTGTCTTATATTTTAACGTTCTTACTAGTAAAAATAAAAGATTGCTATCCCTTCATGTAATGTCAAATTTCTGTTGTTGAAATTTTACTGGTAAAAGAAATCCAGACCCTAGACGGAAACTAAATTCAACTGCTTATTTCCCAATCTTTAAAGCACATATATTTTTTAATTTCAACGAAGCCTCTCACAGCAAGCCTTTGGTGTGCAAAATGTTTGTATCATTTAAGTGTACGTAATAAATATTTTATGTCCCCATTAATATTCTAAGAAATTTGAAAATAATGGTTACATCAGTTTAACTTACACTTCATAGGGCCTACCAGAAACTGCATATATATAACACTTCTCTGCTCCGTTGGGAAAGATGTAGTGTCTACTTCCGTAAGGATTACAGCCTAAAAAACCCTGTGGGGCAGTTCTGCTTTGTCCATGGGGTTGTTATGAGGTGGAACTGACTCAATGCCAACGGGTTAGTTTTAAATATCACTACTGAAATTACGAATAGAACTGATCAACTCTTAACTTACATTGGTTATAATAAGGACAAATATTTTATGTTAATGCTGAGAAGTCACAGAGCTAAAGATAGCCCAAAAATGTATCTTGAGCAGATTTTGGAAAGTAAAAAAAGCAACTGTTCCTAAAGGGTATTATAATTCTTCTAAACCACCACTACCGCAAACACAAGCACATACCCGGGGCGCTAAACTAAGAACTTGACTTGTTTAGAAATCAGAAAACCTAGATTCCAGTTCACATACTGAAATCTTATATAAGTCACTTAACCTCGTTAGGGACAGGGGGTCACTAACATTTGTTCATCTAACTAATGCTTTGAAGTTACCAAAGGAAAAGGTAAGTGAGCACAGTTTGTAAATCGTAAACTATAGGGGTATTGTTATCAAACTAAGGGAAAAGTCATAAAGTGATTAAACACTCTAGGTTTTAACTTCGTTTTGGAAGTATTTAATTTCTATTGGAGCCCTGGTGGCGTAGTGGTTAAGAGCTTGGCTGCTAACAAAAGGATCAGCAGTTTGAATCTACCAGCTCTTCCCTGGAAACTCTTATGAGGCAATTCTACTCTGTCCTATGAGTTGGAATGGACTCGATGCCAACAGGTTTTGGTTAATTTCTATTACTATAAAATAATCAATTTATATAATCTAAATATAATTAAGAGCTTTGTACTGATAGTCTGTTGGCCAATATTTACTCAACATCTATTACTTTCAGGGATTGTTCTACAAGTGAGGAGTCAGTGTGAAGAAGACAAGTCCTATATTCAAAAAGCTTGTATTATGCTGGAGAGAAAGGAACAAGTAGACAATTAAAATAATTATAGGCACTATTAAGTACAATGAAGAAGATAAAAGAAGGTAAAGGTAGAGTGCTTGTGGACTGTGTTAGCCTTTCCGAGGAGGTAACATCTGACATGAGGTATGACCGGTAAGGAGCCAGGTATGGAAAGACCTTAGAGCAAAGCATTCTCATCAGCACAAAAGCAAATGCAAAGGCCCTGAGACCAAAACAAGGTTAGAAGATTCAAGGTTAAGAAATACAGCCAACTGTGGCTAGAGCCTAGTGACCAAGGGGAAAAGAGGAGAGGGTTGAAAATAAGAAAATCGGCCAGAGGCAAGATCATGGGGGATTTGGGGAGGGTTTGGGCATTTATTCTAGTGCAATGGGAACCACTAAGCCACTGCTGTTAATTCCAACCCATAAAGGTTTTAAATCACGGTTGTGGTAACTAATTTGCATTTTAGAAAGATCATTTTAATTGTGTGACGAATCAGTGGAAGAGTGCTGGAGTGGAGGAGAAAGACCAGTTGGGAGGCTGTTGCAGTATTGTCCAAATAAGACATGTTGGTAGCTTGAACCTGGGCTTTAGAAATGGAAGCAGAGAGTAGTAACTGAATCTGCCAGGTATCTTGGAAGGAAAAAATCAGAATTCGCTAAAGGATTGGATATGGGTGAGTTGGAAAAAGCAGAATGAAGAATTATTTCTAGATTTTTTTCACCAGGCACCTGAGTTAGATGAATTTAAGAGTTATTTACCAAGATACAACAGACACTGGGAACTGCAGAGTTGGAGGAGAGATGGAGGCAAGAGTTAGTAGTTCTGTCCCCGGACACCCTTTTAGCTCGGTAGTGAAGTCACTCTTGAGGTTCACTCTTCAGCCAAAGATTAGACAGGCCCATAAAACAAAATGAGACTAAAAGGGCATGCCAGCCCAGGGGCAAGACTAGAAGGCAAGAGGGGACAGGAATACTGGTAATAGGGAACCCAAGATCAAGAAAGAGAGTGTTGACATGTCGTGGGGTTCATAGCCAACGTCACAAAACAATGTGTACTGTTTAATGAGAAGCTAGTTTGTTCTGTAAGCCTTCATCTAAAGTACGATAACAACAAAAAAAAAAGTTACTAGTTCTGTTTTATACATTTAAACGAGAGATGCCCATTAAACAAGTAAGTGGAGATGTCTACTAGGCAGCTGGTTATCCAAATTCATAAGTGAGAGACAGGCCTGAGATATATGTATGTGTGTGTATATACACACACACACATATATATGCATATATGATTTTGAAGCCACTGGCCTACATGAGAGCTTCTAGAGAAAGCGGACAACAGAGCAGGGCTGAGGCTAGAATCCTGGTGCACCCCAACATCTGATGGTCAGGTAGAAGAGAAATCAAAGGCAACCAGAAAGAAACGGCTAGAAAGGTGGGTCACTTTTATTGGAAAGGGGGACAAAAGATGTATGCTTTCAGAGGGGAAAGTTTGAGAGGTTGAGACAATGGAAATGTCTAAAAGAAATCAGGCTTTCAAAATTTGGGAGGAAAATCTGGACCAGAAATACAGATTTAGGAATCATGGGCACAGAGATGATAAGCGAAGTCAAAGGAGTGGATGCTGACAACCACAGAGAATAAATAGATGAAGAGGAAAGTACACAGAAGAACAGAAACGTGAGGACCACCAACATCTAAAGAAGAGCACAGGAGACTGATAATACTGGCCAGATAGGAAGAAGAAAATCCTCAGAGTATAATGTTATGAAAGCCAGTGGGGAGTGTTTGGAGGAAGAAATGTCTGTTGTATTCAGATAACTGAATTTATAAAACCTCTAACTAAAGCCATGCTACTTCAGACTATCAAATTAGACTTTAAAAAATAATACATATGTTACAGAGTTGCAGAAGTATTCAGTATTAGAACTATTTTCAAAAAGTTCACGGCCATTAAAAATAGTAAACTGAGCAGGTATTAAATTAAATTTGTAATTCTCTATTATGGCAGGAATAAATTTCCAGGGCAAGGTTATGCAGAATCATCAATGTAAAACCCTCACTGGTAACTCTATAAAAGTATTAAGATGTACAGGACTGGCACAACGAAAACACCTGTTGGATGCCTGAATAAGCAGGCTGCTGTTCCAGTCTGGATAACCAAGCAAATATATCAGAGCATTAGAGTGTTATTATACTTGCCTACAACAATGATTTATCCTGGGCAAGGGTCTGTTTTTTGTTTTAAAAGTTAAATATGTTTCCCAAATTTGAATGTTAGTTTTAATATATTATACCATAAACCAGACCAAACCCAGCGCTGCTGACTGGATTTTGACTCATAGCAGTCCTACAGGACAGAGCAGAGCTGCCCCATAGGGCTTCCAAGGAGTGCCTGGTGGATCTGAACTGCTGACCTTTAGGTCAGCAGCCACAGCTGTTAATCACTGTGCCACCGGGGCTCCATTATACCATAAAGACAGTCAAAGCACACCATTGCTAGAAGTCTTATTTCTACTAATTACAAACATAAACTGCTATCTGAAAAATTATAGAAACATTAGGCAGGCAGGGACAACTGCTATTGGCCCTACCCTGCTGCCCACCACATAGCTCTTTCGCTTCCCTCTACCACGGTCTTTATTTCCTCTGCTTTTTTTTTTTTTTTTTCACTTCTACCTAATTTTAGCAACCGCTATTTAAAAAGCTTGGTGTCTCATTTGCTTGCTTGCCCTTTACAAGCTAATGACGTCATGCCTCTTAACAAGATACCACATGGCACCTGCCTTTAATTTTTATAAAATCACTTTTGTCCCTTGATTAATGCAGTACTACTGAATGATAAACATGTTATCGGTGCTAGAGGCTTCCATTCCAGAAATCTTACTGGAGATTCTACTCTATAATTCAATATAAAATATAACATAGATAACATAAGAATACATTAAAATAGAAAAGATACTAAAGTTAGAGTAAAAATAAAAGGGTCAAGAAATGTGATTTAGAACACAAATAAATGGTCAATGTAGGAAAACAACAAGGGTATAGAATTAAAAATATATAAAGGTAATTTCATGCAGTTAGGCTATTATAAGCAGCTTATTTTGGTATAAAAAGGGAATTCTTAGATTTAGAGGATTATGAGATAGGTACTTGTTCTAACAGATAGTTGAAAATATGAAGTTAGGAATGTCAATTGCAGTTAACTTTGAAATCTACAGTTCCAATTCCTGTAATAAGAGTGACTATCATTAATCAAAACCAATGGAAAATTTTTACTATGAAAATCGTATTTGGTTCACAACACTTCCTGTTGATCAATATACAGACGGCATTTTTCAAATCACGTTAAAGGAAGACTCTGAAGAAAATGAGTGATCATTTGATGGGCCAAATGAGGAAAAAACACAATTTCCTTAATACGGTACATTTTTAAAGACCAGGCTGATAAATAGAACCTTAAATTAAAATTTTTTTCATCATGTAGTTTCTGCCATCAAAAATATTACCAATATAAGGGAATGCAGGCACTTCTTTTTCAATATTTTGCAAGCTCTAAGTCAGAATCGACTGGATGGCACTGGGTTTTATCAGCTGAACTTAACAGTATGAAGTATAAACCCCAAACCAAACCCAATGCCGTTGCGTCGATTCCGACTCATAGCGACCCTATAGGAAGAGCAGGACTGCCCCATAGAGTTTTCAAGGAGCACCTGGCGGATTCGAATTGCCAGCCTCTTGGTTAGCAGCCATAGCACTTAACCACTACGTCACCAGGGTTTCCAGTAGGCAGTATACTACGGGTAAAAGCAAGGCCCCTGAAGCCAGAATGGCAAGGTTTGAATCTCAGCTTCGGTAGCACCTAAGAGCCATGGGTTCCTCAGCTATAAAATAGGAAGTGCTAACAACCAACCTGGCACAAAAAGTACTATTATAAATGTTACCTATCATTTTTTGTTATTAATGTTCTTAAGAAATGTCTTGGGTTGTTCTCTCAGATTGTATAGCAATCTGATATTGGAACACCCAATAATTTTGATTTTCCTTCTCCACTCATGTTTTTCTTTTAAGCACCTATCACTAACACATTACATATTTCATTTCATTTCCTTATGAATTGTCTGTCTACCCCATGTGAAAATAAGGCAAAGATTTTTGTTGTAATCATGGTGTGTGCCCACAGCCTAGAAAAGTACCTGCCACACAGCAGATATAAATGCTGAATCCCAGCAAGCCTAAGAGGCATATATTTTTACATTTTATTTACATCTCTAAAATTGGGATATGATTCAAAATTGATGGCATCTTACAATTCTAACTGCCAACATTTTTTCTTCTTAGGGGTTATATAAAGCGTATTCTGATCAATATCTGAGGTCTGATCAAAGATGTATCAATGAATGAATTAACAAATGAAAGAATGATCAGGTAAGATGAACTAAAACCAAACACCAAACCCGTTGCCATCGAGTCACAGCGACCCTACAGGACAGAGTAGAACTGTTCCACAGAGTTTCCAAGGAGCACCTGGTGGATTTGAACTGCAGACCTTTTGGTTAGCAGCCACAGCACTTAACCACTACACCACCACAAATAAACAACTTCAGTTGTACCTAATCAAAATTCATGCACTTGAAAAATCATTTAATTTTCACTTTCCCAAGTACAAATGGGTTACTCTTACAAGAGTACTTGCTGTCTATGTCATTTCCTTGGGCATACAAATTGATAATTCCTGATCATACTTGTTTACTATGAAGAGTGACAAAATGTTCACTATGAAGATTCCTTTGTAAATAATATTGAGACGGCTGCTGCTGTTTTTATTTATACTTTCAACAACCATAAACACAAATATAATGCTTAAAATGGCTTGTTTCACATTTTGAAATGACAAATATACATAAATGAAGATAACTGTACAAATTTTAGCAAAAATTAAATTCAAAATGCTAGAAGATAAGCATGACTTCCTAAGAATAAAAGGGAAAATAAAATAAAAAAATACAAAAGACTATTACATAATAAAAAACTCAGGCATATTAAACTCAAAAGGCAAGAAAAACAACACAAAAAAACACTGAGACCTCAACGCGAAAGCAGACAAAGGAATGAAACAGAAATACAAAATGGAACTACTGGCCAGGAAGTCACAAACACACACACACAATCCTTGACTCTTTATACTCCACAAACTAAAAATAATACTCAACCCCACTGGTATTCAAAGAAATCAAACTCCTCACTTATGAAATTAGAAAACTGAGTAACTTAATGCTAATAAAGATTTGTTAAAAACAGCTTTCTCATACATTGCTTGTGGTGTGCAAATTGGTAAGATATTTCTAGAAATAATTTGAAACTATTTATCACCTTTAAACTTGAACATATACCAATCTGATCCAGTAATCTCATTTCAGGGAGGAAAAACTGCTTAGAAAATAATCTGAAATTTATATAATATTAAACGGCAAGTAAGAGCTGTCCATAAATCAGACGTTGGTAATCCTGGGACTTACTGCATTGGAGACTTTTTCACCATGAGCCTAACAGCTCAAGGAAAACCAATGAGGGGTCTTAAACAAAAGATAAAAATGAGTGCATCCTTTTATTTTAAAAACAATGCTCTGACTTTAAGGTGGAGAACGGGTATGGTAGGGGGGTAAAAAGGGGGTCCCAGCTACCTTAAAATGAAAACGGATGATCTAAATAAATAAGATGTGCGTGTTTCTAGTGGTACCAACCTAAGGAAAAGATC